>NC_056739.1:1479732906-1479910406 GCF_019279795.1 Protopterus annectens
TACCTTTCGGTTTTTTAACCTGTTCTTTGAGTCTGTCACACTCTCCACTGAGGCATTAAGCTAAAAGTTTCTGAAATTCTAATCACATGACTTGTGCTCCAGTATTGGCTTTAAACTGATTTGCTCCCTCTCTAGCAAGTCTGCTATATTTAGCACAGAGCTATATCCAGACATGGTCTTTTGTTCAAGACTCTGAGAGGTATGAGATATAAGCTTGTTATTTAAATTTTGTTTAAATATTTTAAGTTGTACCTATAGTGACCTGTGTGGTGGTACATTTTTGTACTTCTTTGCTTTCTGTCCATTTATCTGTTTACATTTCTTTAGTTTGTTCTGCAACCTTAGTCTTTTAGCTTAATTTGTAGTTGTGTGAAGATTGTGCGTTACTGCAAGATTTTAGCATTGTTCATACATTGTACCACGCTTCTATTTCCATAAGTAGAATTACAAGTAAAAGTTTTTTTTTTATTTTGAACCCAGTCTGGACAATCTTATAGCTTCTTTCACAGTTGTAGCAGGACTGTGATCTGCTGCCAGATTTGAACCTCATTTAGTAATTTATTACAGAGTTACTGGTAAATTTCTGCATGGTCTGCTGCCTTAGCTTATGGTAGGTTTGCAGTAGTGGCAATATTGTGAATTCACCTCCAGGGTTTATGCTTCAATACTTTTTATAGCTGTATATATCTACTTAAAGTTGTATTCCAGTAATCTGGTGCCTTAATCTGTGGTGTTTGAAGTAGTGGCAGTATTATGAATTCTGCTCCAAAATCTTTTTACAGATGTATATATCTGACTAAGTTACATTACAATGCCTGTTTACCTTGCTACTGTTTTCCCCCTGTTCCTTCAGTCTTCCCACTCCACACTGAGACATTAATCTAAAAGTTTCTGAAATTCTAACCAAAGGACTTGAACTCCAGTTCGATTTTCCCTCAACTTTCCACCATTTTCTTGTTGTGATTTTTAAAAGGCTGTGTCTCTGGCTTCCATCCCTTATGGTACTCTAACATCAAATGTCACTACATCCCCTCTTTCATTGCTATTGTCTGTTGTATAACCTGTTTAAGTGCTTTCCCACCCACTGTTTTCCATATATCCAGAATACTAAGTGCCCACCCAGTAAACCAGTATTGCACTTGAGTAAACTTCTCTTACAATAAATTGCCTCCTGCTTGTTTTCCCAGAGCTCCTATCTGCTTGGCACCCTAACAACCCTCTGAGGGGGTCCTTAGTTAATCCTGCTCCATCCTTGCTACATGAGAGATTTATTTTATTGATTTGTGCTTCAGTTGACTGTTTAGGGTGCTACTGCTTTATTTGTTGATTTTGCCTTTAAATCATTCTAAAGGTACCTAATACTTAAAATTGCCTTATCAAGGTAGTTTAAGTTTTGTTGTAGCATTACACTTGCAAGCAATCTTCCTTGCTGTTATTACTTCAGGTGGTTATCAGTGCCCTGTGAAAACACAAATGCACAGAAAGTAAATTTTATCTATAAAACTTCCCCTAGAACTTAGCATGTCTAAAAGCCATTGTGCGGAGACACGTTTACAGCAGCTAGTTTATACATTAAACAACACTACTATCAAATCTTAACGCAGTCTAACCTAGTGTGGTGCCAAACTCCAGAGACCACCGAAGGAGACCTCTGTATAACCCAGTCTATGACCTACATTAGCCCACCCAAATACAGGTCTAGACAACAGGGATATGCAATTTCCAAATGGCTTCATAGCCAGCTTGGTCAATAAGGCATCCTGAGACAATGGAGTAAATGTCTTGTGTTTACAGAAAACCATTTAATCCTTAAAAAAAACAAGCACAGTATGTGAGAGATGCACATGTATATTTTCACTGGAAGCAAAAGTCTTGCATGCAAACAAGGTTGCCAAGAACACTCACACTACATCCACCAGTCATAGTGTCCACCACACACACATAGACCAACCTATGCTGAGGCACTAACAAGCAATCTTCTCAAACCTCAAAGAGCTCTTTAGCCTACAAACCATAACTTGTATCCTCAGCAATCTCTAAAGCACTCATCAAAAGCAACACTAAACACAGCACATACTCCTACACCTAGTGGAGCTCCAAGAGCAAAGCCCATCAGGTAAGCCAACACATTACCCAGGATTCTTGTCACAGGGGACTCCATTGTATGACACACAGATGCCGCACTCACCAGACTGAACAAGGAGAAGATAGCTGCTTATGTGGAGATAGGATCCACCAAATTTGTATGCACTCAAGTCAGTATGATATGTACGATACAGTATGATAAGTCTATCATAGTCCATGTGGGAGTTAATTACCTGAGATGTCCTTCCCTGGACTACATGAAGATAAACGTTAATGTCCCTGACTGTGTCTCAGGCAGGTATGTACCTTGCATTGACCAGTGTTCTACCTTCACCAAGCAAGATGCCACAGTATAATAAAAGGTGAATGGCATCAATAATTGCCTTAGTTTCTGGTGTCCTTTCAATGGGATTCAATATTTGTCAGCATGGGAGGGCATGGTTGGCAGAGCACATAGCTTTCCAAAGGATGGTCTGTACCTGTCTCCCCTAGGCTTTTGAATATTGGCTAAAATTTTATCCACCCCTCAGAGCCTTTTAGGGCAAAGCCAAACTGACAAATCTACCGACCTAGCAAATAAAACCCAAAGAAACTGAAAGGTGATACTGCTCAATGCTAGGAGCCTAAACAAGAAACTCTACACCATACAAGCTCTCCTCACCCTGGAGAGTATACACATCTGTGCCATTACAAAGATGTGGTTTAAATCTGCAGAAACTACTCTAGCTGTGCGAGGCTTCAGTGCCTTCCACACATTTAGACCATCAGATGTCCAGACAGGTACAACAATTGGAGTAGTTTCAGTCTACAAGTCTATATTAGCAACAGGCATAAATAACTCTTTTGGTTAAACAGAATGATACCCTAGAATTTATCCACGTGCAAATTACCACAGATAAAGTCCTATACCAAACCTTAGCAAGTAGGTCACCTTCTATGTCACCAGAATCCCATAGCTCATACCTAAACCTACTGGAGACACTCACCATTAAAACAAATACTCTACTGATGGAAGACTTTAACTTCCCCTGTATAGACTGGGAAACATATACTGCCTCATTCTGACAGGCTTCATTAACACAAATACTGCTCACCAGAACCTGGTACTCATCAATCAATACAGGAGAGCACTATACCTCCCATCCACCCCTATGTCACATCTTCACTGGTGAGGTTGTGCCACAAAGTTGTCTACTTCAAAATAAAAATCACCTCTGTAACTCTAACAAACCCTGTAACAGTTAGAAACTATTCCAAACTGAATTACATCCTATTAAGTGTTAGTTTATCAAATTCAGTGACCCTCCCAATCCTGTGTTCACAACAACCTATGCTGAATTGTTCACAGAGACCCTGTGCAATCATGTAAATGGCTGTATAGAGGCTGCTGTACCTACTAGAAGTAAACCCGAAACAAATTCTAAAAGCAAACCATACTGGTGGAATCATAACCTTAATAGGGTATATAACAAAAGGAAAAAAATCATGGCCAAAATCAGGAAGAACAACTCACATAATGATAGGAGCTCTCTAATTAAACTAAACAGGAATCTAAGAGGACAAATTAAGTCCAAGGCCAATTATTAGGACTAGATAGACTCAAAGGCTAAATACAACCACAAAGCCTTCTACAGCTATGTTCAAAACCTCAAAGGTAACACACATCAGTGTACCAAACTGGTGGTCAATGGTGTCACCCTCACTGAACAGAGCAAATTTGCTGGCTGATAAATTCAGCTCAACCCCTCCCCCGCTTCCCCTGCTCCCTCTCTGAAATACATACTAGCATACCCCCCAACTGTTAAGAGGGAGCAGGTCCTGGTGATGCTTGCTAAGGCCAAAAACACAATATCCTGGGATGCCTCCTAAACAGCTGGAAACATAACTCATCTGGACCACTTCAGTCATTTTTCAACTATAGTCTCAAAACAGGCTTTGTACCATGAGAATGGAGGACTGCAATAGTTATCCCACTTCACAAGGATGGACTATCAACCAACCCCAGAAACTGCAGACCTATTAGTCTGATTAGTCTAATATGAAAAGCGATGGAATGAATTATCATGGAAATGATCAACAAAGACATAAGCAACCTTCAGACATTGGACCCAACCCAGTTTGGCTTTGTCAAGGAAAGAATATGCCAACTAAATCTGTTGGACTTCTTTCAGGGCAATGGATGAGAGGAAAATGGTACATACCTCCTACCTGGACCTGGCTAAGGCATTTGATACAATACCCCCGATTGGGCATAGTTGACAAACTCACCAAACTGGACATAAACCCCTATATAACTTGCTGAATTGCCAGCTGGCACACAAGCAGGACCCAGGAAGTTATTATTGGTGATACCACCTCCACTAATAGACCATTCACCAGTGAGGTACCTCAGGATTCCGTGCTTGAACCATTCCTGTTTGGCATCTACTTCTCACTGGTAAAGGTTAATGTCAAGGGCCTTTGGCTGTCCAGTTTCACAGATGACTGCAAATTGGGAGTTATCATAGATTCCCTCATGACACAAATATCTTACAAGATGCTCTAGCACAGACAAATGACTGGTGCCAAAGTCATAGTGTAAAACTCAATGCCAAGAAATGCATTATAGTACCTTTTGGGAAAACTGCCACCCAGGCTAATTACTGCTCTCTCTCTCTCTCTCTATATATATATATAAAATATATATATATATATATATATATATATATATATATATATATATATATATATATATATATATATATATATATATATATATATATATACATACATACATACATGCATATATAAGAACCCCCCCCCCCCAAGAATTCACCCAGTAGTCTGGGATCTGGTAACATATATAAACAGTAATCTGGCCTTTGACCAACATGTGGCCAAGACAGTAAGAAAATCATTCTATGTCACCCAACTTATAAGTAAGGGCATGGCATCCAGGTCCAAGGAAGTCATAGTACCACTTTATTCGGACATCGTCAGAATCATCATTGAGTATAATGCTCACCTTCAGCAAGAATCTGACCAGACATATGCAACAGTTGGAATTCCCACAAAGGTTCCTTACCAGGAGAATCCAGGGTATAAACACAGTGTCCTATATGGATCACCCTACATCTCTGTTTCTGTACTTTGTCTTCTACAGGTTACTAAGAGACGATCTATGCCTGGGATGCAAGGCATTCTCAGATCCAGCTCTGATGGACCTTTTGCATATCTGCAAAACAAGCAGCATCAGAACCACTAGGTCCAAGGATTTAAATTTTGCTTGTGACAAAAATAAGACATGTTGGTGAGACGGATGTGTCTCGGAGTATCCTCATGCTCCCATCCATGTGAAGCAGAGTCCATCCCTAACCCTTTGTGAGTGTAACCTTGACCAGTGGATGGAAATCTGAAATTCACCACGGATCTGGCTCCATGTCTCTGATAGACAGAGACAGACATTAATGCCCAAACTATTATTCCCTCTCCCCATATAACCTCTACAAACTTCCTAAGATACCTCCTCATAATAAACATCCATGATACATAGAAAGACAATTGGGTTGGATTGCACAGCTATGCTTATAAAGGCCCTGGTGGTTGTTAGTCTAGTTTATAAGTATAAACCTATGAAGTATGAACAATACAGTACACAATAAGTAGATATAAGGAAAAACAAACTAACCTTTCCCTCACACCAGTTTATGGCAGTGTCTGGGTAAGCCTTTTCTTTGTCAGGTCAGACACAAGAAAACATGACAATAGACTGATACAGCTGTTGAGTAGACTGAAACAGTATCATTTATAAAGAAGAAGGAAGAAGTGGTATAAAATAATTATGTCTGAAGTACACATCATATGTTAAGATCAGTAGGCTTAAAGACAAGCAACAGTGCAAATGCCAAAGCCAGATGATTGACATTAATGACATTTCTAGAAATGATTCAGTAGTTTACAAAGTTTATACCTAAAACAAAATAACTGGAACCCAAGCGTAAAAACAAACTAATCACTAAATAAAACACTTGAGGAAATCAGGCTCTGCTCAGTTCACGATCCAACAAATTTTCTGTTTATTTAATCCACAAGAAACACGCTCTTAACGCTAAAAAAGACAATACGTTTTCGATTATAAATCTTCCTCGGAAAGCAAAATAACACACACTAGTTTTCCACATCCCTCCTTTTATACCTCCTGAATCTTAATTAATTATAACTTAATTGAATAATAAGATTTAATTAAGCATTTAATGAGCCTTTTCCAAATACAAGGAAACAAAACCCACGATAAGGCATATGCTTATATGAAACATTACTGGATGCTAAGAACTATATATCTGTGCAAACCAAGATCTTATTATTATTGTCTTTTTTAGCGTTAAGAGCGTGTTTCTTGTGGATTAAATAAACAGAAAATTTGTTGGATCGTGAACAGAGCAGAGCCTGATTTCCTCAAAAGTTTATACCTACTATGCCTGAGTTAAGTATGCCTCTTTGCCTCTTAGAAAGCTATTAGAGAATGATATAGTTTTTAAATTGAGATGTCAACAGGAAAAAAAGTCTTGAAAAGGTCAAGAAACACCCGAGATTGAAATACTATAGTGGGTCTACCTGACGTCATCTAAATCCCACATCACTTGTATCGCAGTTTGTCCAAACTGACAATATCGAAATCCCACTTCATCGAACCACTGGAACAACGAAGATCTTCCCAAAGTGAGTAACCCCTTACCCAAAAACAAACAAAACCTAAACCACACCATCCCTAACTAAATATACCAACTCCGAGATCACACTAAGGTTGGGAAAAGGGCAAGGTTCACCATCTCGCACAAGTTACTCTAACACTCTAAAACTGCACAGAAGAGACAGCGTGAGAATACAGGATAGTTATAATGTTTAAGATTAGAAGGCTAAAGATGTGGTCATTTTCTGAGGAGCTGAACTAAGTTCCTAGATAAGGTACTGAGCTGTACAGAATAAACTTAAGACATTTCTTTAAGTAAAGAACATCAGGTCTAGAGAGCCATTTGGAGGATGAGAATCACTGAAGTACAAAGATTTACTATAACCATGTGACATTGCTATCTAACATGAAGACAGTGTCCCTCACATCCCATCACCATAGCAGAATAGCTAGAACTGTCCAAGTATGAATTCAGAAATTAAACCAAACTGACAATGAGCAGCCCAGTAAGAATCAAGGGTCAGAAGAGTAAACAAAAGCCTGTCTGGATGTAAAGAAAATTCATATAGTTCCAGAGTTCTGAAGACTCAAAAGACTGAAAAAAATGCAATTTCCGAAACTTTTGTTGAATATGAATAAGTCTGCATTGATTTAACAACCAATGAAATGCATAGTGTGGAGGTTAAGATACTTTTAATTGATCAATAATGCATTATAGCTCATAGAACATTTATAAAATAGTGTATTTTTAGAGACACAGGGAATATCACATGGTAGTTCAGCAAAATGCAAATATATGCTTTTTTAATTGATTCCCATGTTAGTCAAAGATTGTGTAGTTATTTCAGCAAAGTCATGCAGCTGAGTGCCTGGCTGATGTGCCCTCTGTAATGCTCAGCTTGTAAAACAGTAGTCACTTCTCAGTTTTATGTCTACTTTTTATATAATGTAGAGTGTAAATGCGATGTAACTCAGACTCAAAAATAGCCCAGTCTGTGTTATAGGCCCCTCCTGGCTAATCTACCCATTCATTTCCATCCACTGAGGTAAAGAATGGTTGAGAGAGGCTGTCATTCAGACAGCCATCAGGGGTAGTTTGAGGGGTTTTTTTTTGTCACAGTCCTAACGTTCCATGGATGCTCATTTAAGGAGTGGAAGGAGGAAGTGTAATGGGGTTACCATGCTGGTCGTCCCTCACTTCTTTAAGGGACATTGCAAGCAGCTCTATCCCTTCTGTCAAGCAGGGAAGTCTTTTTACCTGATGTCCACTGGAGAAATTGCACTTCTCTGTGTGCTCCCTGAGTGTCTGTGACCCTTCTCTCTCCTTCTCAGGAAAGATGAGCATACTACACCCCCTTCACTCCTCTCCTTCCCTGCCTTTTTTCAGTCTTTTGAGTCTCCTCTAGTGCCAGGTCTGCTAATCCAACTCTTGTCACCTGGGTCGCAGTTAGAACTCCACCCTTTTGTGCCATGGAGTCAGGCAATATGCTCATTTTGTTAACTTTGTCCAATTTAATTTGCCCTGACAGTATATGTGGAGATTCATTTTTGTAATTAGAAATCACCTACTAAAAAGACATACAGAGTCTTTATATTCTGGTATGTCCAGCCAGTTTAATACAAAAGCAACTGAAATAACTTAGAGAGATAAAATAAGATGTGTAAAATTTCCACTTGAAGCTCAGACGAGGGGAAAAGATACAGTTAATGATGAGATACAGTGTAAACTGATCCTCCCTGACTGAGAAGACACCAAAATATCCTCTTTCTTATTTTGTCTGCTGCTATTCTGGCTGACCTCTCCCTGTGAAGACACCGGCACCCTCCTGCCTACAGACTAGAATTCCTCTAGTAGTCACCTGCCAGGCATGGCAAAGTTCCAGCTTTCACTTTATGTACTGTTTTAGGTCATCGCTAGCTGCAAGGCTTTGCAGGACATACTTAACAACAAGTCAAGCTGTGGCTGTGGAAAGGTAAGAAGAAAGCACAGAATGATTTTTCTCATTATGTGTGGTTCTTAAAGAGTTAAAACTGCTGCTAAATTAGACCTGTAAATTGCTAAAGTGCTTTAAAGGTCAGAGGTCAAGTTCAGGTTCAGCAGATTAAGTCAGCTCTGCCACCATACAGAGGCATGGAAGTGTAAGTCTATCTGGGTTCAGTGTACTAATGTAGTCTATAATTTGTTTAACTGTCCACACTGCAACTGCATACCTTCAACTGTAATAACTTTGATTTATGTGAAAATTAATTTGTGGTGATTTCTGTCTTTTGGACTATTTAACTGTGTTTTGAAGATCCTGAGACAATTTCCATATAAAAAAATCTATATCAGGAGGATGGTGAATCATAGAACTGAACTAGGGCAGTCTTTTATGTGTCCAGTGGTGTCTTGGACTCGGCTAATATTAGGTTCAATATTAGATTAAGAAAATCTGCAGCTGTGGGTTCTAGTGTCTGATCTAACACCTGGACCAGCATTCAGTACTGGTAGTGCAATGATATAATGGGGTGGGGACTGGAGGGATAGTATGATATATTTTTAAACACATTCTTCACATTTAGAGAGCTTTGTTATTTAATAACATTATTATATTACACCTTATTAATATTAATTATTTATTGTTTCACAAATTCAGCACCACACACATTCTGACTATTTCTTCTCTCAGTAAAAAAGTTAAACAAGTGGTGTTTTGACAGCAGTAGTTCCTTATCCTGCTACTGCTTATGTCGTTTGTAACCTCTGCTCAAGTTACTATACTATGCTTTCTGGAGCAATCTGTATTGTAATTGTGTGAATAGTACTGCATAATGCATTATTTAATTATAGAGTTGTGTGTGACTATATATATATATATATATATATATATATATGTATGTATATATATATATATATATATATATGTGTGTGTGTGTGTGTGTGTGTGTATAAATTATATTTATTTATTTTTTGTTAACTGGATGAATGAGCTGGTACAAGAACCCTTTTCAGCCACTACCTAGGTCATAAGGCAATCACATCAAAGTATGAAATTTAGAGACAAAATAGACACGGTAGGAATAATAGCATAAAAACTTGTGCTAACAATTCCAAACAGTAAAACATAATAAAGAAGCTAGATCAGAAGCAACATAAGCATTTACTATGTACAAAGAGTGCATTGTTGAAGAATTTATGTATAACATATACAAAAAAAAATCAAGCATTATTAACAGTTGATAAACACACACACACACACACACACACACACACACACACACACACACACACACACACACACACACACACACACACACATTATTCTTGTCCTTCTGATAGTAAGCACAGACAGTAACAAAGTTCAAATATAGCTACTAAAATTAGATACATTTGTATTCCAATCACCATTTTCAGCAATTGCCAAATTCAGTTCTGCTAAAAAGAATGTACAGTGATTTGAAGAAGTCTGTACCAATAATGACCATGCTGAAGTTCAAAACCTTAGGCGTCTACATTACAGACAAATCTATCTTATGTGCTGAGTGGCCAGCCTATCCTGTAGAGGTTCTGTTACAGTATAAGCTTAGTTATGGTCCTGACATGAACCTGCAACATTAGACTTCACTCCAGGAACTGAAACAAGCGGCTATTTTAGGTAGTACAATCCCCAGGCAAACTGCCAACTTTTCAGTAACTAAATGCTTTTTCTGAGAGAAAGAAACAAGCTTCCAAACACACTGATTTAAAGTCGAAAATGAAAGACCAAATTTATAAAGTAAAACAAACTACATCACATCTTTAAGCCTAAAATCAAAGCATTTGCAGAGACTGGTACACACACCTGCTGCAGCAAAGAATCTTCAATGGCCTCACTAGGTTTAATATATTTGTTGGACATTTCTTTGGAAACCTCTTGTGCAGCCTGTTGTGAACTGTGGAACCAGTCATAAACCACCTGCTTATATGAGTAGTGCAGCTGCTCTGACAAATCTGGTTTCTGAAATTTGAAACTTGAGCCATTTCTCCTCAGAGGATATGGAAGTTCTCAGAGATTTGCAAACTCTTTTATTTATTTATTTGTGAAAACTTTTGTGCCATGTTTATAGAAAACTACCACTGATACCATTTTTCATAGCAAGGTAGATTATGAGAAGAGTATCAGACTTGAGATTGGTGTGGTTCCACTGAAACGTTCTGCTTAGAAATCATTTCCTTACTAAGTATGGGTTCAGAGTTAGACACCTATGCTGAGATTTGATGGGAAGGATTCAAAGGCATGCTATGTCAGTACTCTCACTTTCTAATTCAGCTGTGAAAAGATGGAAGAATTGTGTGTGTGTTTGTGTGTATGCTGTGTGTGTATGTGTATATGTGTGAGTCATGTGTGAGAGAGAAAGAAGCAGATAGAGTGAAACACTGGGGTGGAATGAGGACAGGAAAATTTCCTAGCCCTGCATTAGGATGAAAAATATGCCCATACCTGTTACAGCCTGATTTGTCAGTTGACCAGAACTATATTGAATCTGCAGTTTCAAGGATGGTGATTCCTTTCTGTAGATGAAACAATATTTAACAAACTAATGCCTGGATTTTCTGATATTCAAAAACTAAAATAGATGTAGGTTGTACAGAATAATAATAAAAACAAAAGTAAAATGAAATGTGTTTTGCAACAGTAATCTATTTATGAAGAACAATCCATGAATTGTCTCAGATACAAATACATTTTGGGCATACCCCTCAACTGTCCAGATTTCCACACAATGTCCAGATTTATGCCTCATATTTCTGGTTAGCTTCTCATAAAATGTGTGGTTTCTGGCAAATCACTGAGGACTGAAGTCACTAAATAACAACAGACATGTGAGTTAGAGACTTCATACCCCTCAGAAAATGCATGTTAATACATAACCTGTTATTTTCCTAACTTTCTAAGTTTATAACAGCAATATTTAAAAACTGTCCCTATTTTTGGGCCTTTGTCTCCCCATTATTGTTAGTGTTGTTCAGAACTTTTGTCTTAGGAGGTTGAGACATATGTTTCTGGGGCATATAAAACATAACCATAAGAAAGGTAGTAGTAGTAATCATCACATGCTGAATGTGTGCACAGGTATTGAAGTAGTGGTGTAATTATTTAAACTATAACTGCAGCAAGGCTACTACAGTACAGCTGTATCTATTTGACTTGATCGACTTAAAATGTTAAAATTCATATGATCGAGACCATGTGATTGATGTTTTAAAAAGTTAAAAACAGAATCTTCATAAATAGATTACTGCTGCAAAACATGTTTCATTTTACTTTTTTTTTTTATTTTATCTGTACAACCTACATTGACAGTGTTTTTGCAGTTGGACAAGTCCCTATGTTCCCCTACTCCCCCTTCTAGTTACGTATACCAATTGCAAGATTGCATTGCAATGGGAAAAAGGGAATATTCCTCGAGCACCGTAAAGCGATCACAGTACAATTCATTTGACAATTTAAAATTCTGATCCCATAGTCTTAACCATGTGAATTTTGATATTTTAAATTGTCCTTCAAGTGAAATACATCCATACAGCCATATATGGTGGTGTACTGTGTATGTCTTACTCCAGCTGTCGATGTACAATGTTTCAGCAACGACATCTTTCACTAGTTGCTGTATCCATTTTCTGTGCTGTTACACTTTCTCCTCTCTTTCTGCTATCAGTGTCCACCAGTTTATTCATTTTTTCCTTTTGGTTATCCCATGCATTACCTCCCTCCCAGAGTTTTCATGTCTATGCCTTTTGTAGGCAGTTTGCTCTAAGTACTTAATTTCATTTCAATGAAAAATTGCTTCCTCATAATCCTGTTTCCCCCACTGTCACCACTTCCACTGCTGTCTCCACTTATTTCTGGGGACCTGTCATATAAAATACATTATTCTACTGCATTAATCATTCTAATGGGTTATGTATAAGTTTCCCATCATAATGCATCTTGTAACTTCCCTGCTGAATTGTTAACGATTAAGTGATATTTCAAATGTGAAAGCCTCAAGTTTTTTTTTTTTTTTTGCAACATATGTAGTCCAAAGGAAGATTGTGGGGTAGTACATGCACAGCTTACTTTTCCTAAATCCTTTATCAACCTTCAGGCATGCGACTAAAGCAGGCATTGCTCATTAGAGAGCTTAGGATTCAGGCTGTGGGCTAGGGCATTTGCTCAGTCTGCAACAACCTTGAGACACTGTCAACACACTAAACAGGTGGGATACTTGATTTTCCATAGCTCCAATTACAGAATCAGAAAATACTGCTATTCAACCAGTGTAAACCATTTCCCATCACTAGTCTGATTTTATTCCTGCAGTTTTACTCCTACTAACACAGATAAAAAGTGAGCTAGCATATCTTTTAATTTTAACTGTTGATTTTCATATACCTGGAAGAAAAATGTTTTTTTTTTTTTTTTTAAGAATCACTCCGCTTGCATTTATAATGCCATAATTACATACAAAAATGACTCCCAGAGAGAATTTCTACAACTCATCTAGCCTTTTTGGATTATTCTCAGCACACTTCCACAAGAATGTTGGTTCATTTTTTTTTTTTTTTTTATAAATGCTATATTCATAACAGACAGGATGAACTAGCACAAATCACGTACATTATGATGAATAGGGTTTTTTTTTCAAAAGTAAAAGAGAAAAAAATGTTATACAGAGAGCTTAACAAATGTTATGTTTGATACTGGACATATTTGTGGAGTGGGTTGCAGTTATGGAAAATTTAATTTCCAAGACCCACGTTTTCAAAAGGGCAAAGATTACTGCAAGTTACTCTTTGCAGATTATTTGGTTGGACTGCAAACTCACATAGCACTCAGTGGCAAGTGTGATTCTATAATCATGAAATTTGGTTTTGTTTTGGTTAAAACAAAAAAAAAAAAAAACAAAAACAAAAAAAAAAAGCAAAAAGTTATAATTTCTCCTTTCTGCTCTTAAGGTGGGTTCATAGTGTTCCAGTAAATAGGACACTGCCAAACTTTTCTGTTTTAGTTACTAAAAACTGTGTGTCTAATAATAGTATCAAACACTAGAATTTTTCATTGCTATGTTTCTACTTCAGTAACCACAGTCCTCTGACATGTCTGAACCTTCTACTCCAGACTTTTGCCATTCTATCTATGGATTTCCTAGCTTATACTTGACATGCCATATCGCAAGATTGTTTTTCCCCTTTTTAGGGAAGCGGCGTCTTAAGGATTCATAGTACTTTAGCCAAGAAGTAAGGAAGGTGAGGACTGTAAGCAGCTGAGTGGGGCAGCGACCAGTCCATTACAACATGAGCATTTCTTGCTTCTTCTCTAGTATATCTTACCCACAGACCCAGCTGGGAGTGACCTGTGTCCATAACGGCACTTACTTCCACTTTTGCCATTAGTCCAGTCTGTTGCAGGTTCAGCATTATGTGTGCAATATTGTAGTTGTATCACTTGTCTTCATTGAGGTAGTCACATTTTGAAGAATCCCATCAGCTCCCTGTCACCTCCTCCACCAGTAAGAAGAGATGCTGCACACATATTCCACTATGTCTATTCTGGTAGATTCTCTAACGATTTTGGTTTAATTCTGATTCTGATTCACCAAAAGTATAAATGGTTGCTCTGTAGATGTACCACTTGCTCAGTAAATATTCTAGAATAACATTTTTTAACCTGTGTTCTATTGAACCCTATGTCACACTAATGTCTCTCAGGGTTTCTGCCACAAATTTCAGTAAATGTTAAATATGATGTCTTCTATTAAGGCCTTTCTTATTAAGTTTTAATGCTCTCAACCAATCTTCCTTGTAAAGCAATGTATTGACAGCACTGAGATCTGCAAATTATACAACTCCAGTGTCAGCCTGCTATTTACCAATTTTTTATTTATTTATTTAACATTTGTTAACCGGGAAAGTCCGACTTGGAACAAAGCCAATTTTCAGCAGAGGCCTGGGGAAAAACACTCCAGACACATGTCTTTGTAACATGGGAGGAAACCGGAGCACCCGGAAGAAACCCAAATGAATGCAGGGAGGACATGCAAACTGTATTCTATTCTAGATTGTATTCCCTACATTTTATGTAGCACATTTTGACACCTGCTTGATCCTCTGGCAAAATATCTAGTGCTACCTATCATCAGCTTAAACCTCAAAAATAGTAAACCAATACTAAATCAAACCATCATGGGTTCCTCAGTGATAACTCAATGAGACAGGTCTCTGTGAAAAATGAAATAATTAGAAGGAACTGTAGCTAAAAAAAATACACATAATCACAAGTAGATTTTGCTTTGCCTTTTGACTGCCTGAACTTTGGAGGAAACATGGTCTGGAAACATGGGACATGGACAGAAAAAAACCCAGACTTCACCTATATTATAAAATGGAGAACACATCACACTTGTTTTTTTGTCTCATAGCAAGCTCTCCTCCAAAACGTGAATTTACAAGTAACATGGACATATGTTTAGAACACTACCCCCTTCACTTTTCCCATGTTTGGGTGTATGGTGTGCCACCTGTATAGCTCAAAATTAAACACTCTCCCAACCTCAATGCACTTTGAGATCTTGTCTATAAAAATCATGACTTGGAGTGCTGACAGGATGTTACATTAGCAAAACCCAGTGAATTCATCTTAAACCAAATAATGTGGATACATGGATGAAATCCTTCCTGTGTTCATATAAAATAGTAAAGGTTACAATACCCCATACTCTCACAGGATGTCCCACGGGACATGCCACAGCATGTGATCTTAAGTTTTTTCTTCTAAGAAAACATAGTCTGGATTACCACACTTCTATGATCGGTCAGATAAATGCACTAGGCTAAAGTGCTGCTCACTAGCCACAGTTTGGATAAAGTCTGCATTGTTCCTGCTGAAGCCAACATTCAGTTGTTAGCCAAGAGTCTTCTTTCTAGCACTTTAGCATATTGTTTTTTTTTTTCTAGGAAGGGAGAGAAATGGGGCGCAAGACAGAAGTTTGTCATGCTTTAGTGTGAACACTAAAGTGCAATAAGCCTTTATTAAAAACAAGATTGTGTATCTCAGATAATTCCCCTAACTGGAAGATACAAGTATAGAGTCATAGCCCCCTATGTTAGGGAGTACAGAGGGATAAGCCCCTCTAAAAATGTTGTAATAATCTTACAGTGATTTTTTATTTCCACTGTACTGGCTACATATTGTACTTAAGTGTGTCAAACTTATGTGTGCTGAACTTATGTCATGCAGCCTGAGGAATATGCCTTTCCTCACCTCAGATGGAACACATGCTCTGCCTCTTTTTTAAAAAATGGAGACTACTACCCTAATTTGCTATTCCAGAGTTATTGCCCTCATTTTCTATGTACTAAAGAGGCATCTTACTTGCACCCTGTCATGTGCACACAGTATTTCTTATCAAATCACATCCACACCTACAGTATTAGCCCTAAAATGGCTATGATCTCTGCATTGACTTCAGATACAACAAAGGACCCAATGTACTAAAGATTTTGGGCACTGCCTCCTCAATAAAGGGCATATCAACTGAATTAGATGGCTCCTCAAACTGTTCCTTTAGGAGTCAAGCACTGATTTGATTTCAGACTACTGAATATTGTAACTATGAGACCTTTTAATCAAACTGAGGAAGTCACTGCTCTTACCATTGTGTTGTGGTGCCCTGCATGGGAGTAAGGGGCTTTACTCCTTGCAAGAAAATAGCTATCAACATTATTTTCAATATCCTTCATATAAGTGGTCTCAGAGCACAGTAAATCACAATTCTTGTTTGCAAATGTAATACATCTTGTTCTATTTATCTCCCATAAATCTCCTCAACAGTGGTCACCAGTTCCTCACATTTGCTAAGCACAGCCTGAGAGAAGTCCGACCTTTCCATCATGTGGCACAGAAAGGTGTGGCAGAACCTCTTTGAGTCTACCTAATAATGTTTTACTTTGTCTCTCCAAATTCTACTTAAACCAAGCTTTCATTTTAAAAATCATTGTTACCTCTTGGGCAGCAGTTATCTCTCAGTCTAATTAGGAGATCCATGACTATTGGCTGGAAGGTCATCATCTTCAGTTTGAAAACTTCCCTCATGGCTGGCCTAGGGTTATCATGTGACAGACAGTGTGCAGCCTCTTGCTATAGCTCCTTGTCACAGCCTTAGTAATTGAAGTCTTCTATATAATTGAAGTCTTCTATATCATCCATTTTCTTACAATACAAAGTTTCCTAGGAGGTAAGAGCTGAACTCATTTCACTCAAAAGTCTCTACATAATGTTTTCAGAAGACTCTTAATGCTTCACTTGAGCTCCCAGATCTATCTGACAAATTCTCTGTTTGACTGCAACCCACTACCAAACAGTGATCAGCTGGCAGCTCTGTGCTTCTCTTCATCTGGGTGTCCAATACATAGAACCACGGGTCTGATGATTTATCCACTAAGTCCATCCATGATCTTCAGCCCAAGGTGCTGTGATACTGAGTATGTGTATGAACTTTTGTGTGCTCATATGTGATATTTGTAATGGGCAATTAAAGATTTGCAAAGAAGTACAGTAACAACTCACCACCTGGGTTCAGATATGTGAGGCTGTTCCTTCTAACTGATCCAATCCAAATATCTCTATCATTTCCCAAAGATGCTTTGGAGTTAGTAAGTACAGAGTTGGTAGGCAGTAACCATCTGAGCACCTCACCCATGTCCTCCAAGAAGGTTGAATATTTTCTTCAGATGTTTAGTATATCAGCAGAAAAAACTTTTAGAGTTTTTTCCTCTGTGACCTGCAGCCACCCCACAAAATGTCTCTCTGGAGGGATATCTCCTGAACAGAATAAACATCACCGCTGTTAAAAAAGTCTTGTTCTAGAGCCCATGCTGTGCATAGAGTGAATCTAACCATGCCTAATCATTATTTTCCACCTCTTTTACCAGCTCAGATGCCTTTCCCACCAGTGAGGAAAAGTTCCATTTCCCTAAAGCCAGTTGCTATTGTCAAGGTCTAGATTGCTTCAGTCCATCAAGTTCATTGTCATGAGACAGGCACTGCACCCCAGTCCCCACCATTCACCTTACAGATAGTGTGCCAACAAGATAAACAAATTTGGCTTAGGCTAGACAGATTATGGGTAGTCTGGTTGCCAGATGCTTACCAGCTGATACTACACCCAGACCAGAGATAGATCCTGGTAACTCTAGTCTGGACAGGGTTGTCTTAAATAGTGAAAATCACTCATGGGGATATTTTTGAGAATCACTTTGTCTTAATCCTCATCCAAGAACTATTTGCCAAGGAAAGTCTTGTGGGGAGTACAAGGCTGCAGGTGACATGTTCTGAGATTCACTTGGACACATAAGCCATAACAAGACGATGATCAGGGGGTATTATTACTAATATAAACTAAAAATATAGTAAATAACAAAAACCTATAATACATACTTAACCAGTTGCCAACGTTTTCAAAAATTGATTGACATTAGGCCAAATTTACCCCATGGGGTTCCTGCACCATTTACAGTTATGCACTTTATTCTCCCTGCATAGCAAGATGACAGTTATGCAACCAAGTACTCAGGGAGATCATGCCATGCAGTATGCTCCCAAGTGCATGCAACCCCTCTCCCACTAGAAATGTGAGCAGGCCAGTTCTGAATCCCACCACTGTCATGACTGGAATTAGCCACCTTCTCTTATTGTAAATACTTTGTTCTCTTTGATGCCCATCTGCAGATAAAGACTGCTCCTGTAAGAAGTTAACCAAACAGTTTAACTGCACAAATTTTAAGAGTATATGATCACAGTGCCATTGTATAAATAATAATAATAATAATAATAATAATAATAATAATAATAATAATAATAATAGTGCAGAACTACTGCTGAATAGTGCATAACTGAAGATGAGAGCAAATGTTCCTGAACAGATACACACAGGACCCTCCAAGACAGATCTGCAAAATAGTTCCTTTTCATTGCAGCACTACTCCAGGAAAATAAAAATGTTTCTGTGCAATAGCTCAAAAATATACAGTGACACACAAAGGTCCTTAGTAAAGTAATTAAGTCAAAAAGCCAGACTCTAGTAGACATTGATACATTTCTCTGTTCTTTTTTTTTTATTTTGGCCAGCATATCATTTGGAAGGTAACTTGTGGTCCGAAACATATGACTTATAGAAGATTCTAATTTTATACCAGGCAACATATTAAATAAAGAAGTGAGTTAACTATAGCAAACATCCAAATTTAGATATGTTGCAGCATATGAAATGCTTTTGGAAATTGTTTCTATCTACACAAAATGGGCTTAAGTAATCAGGTAGGCACCCACTGAATATTTTCTTCCACTAAAAGTGGTGTAGAATCCATTTACAGTTTTGCAAATGATGAACCAGCAGACAGCTAATATAGTGTTAGAAGTAAAATAATTTGTTACAGTTCTCTTTAGGTAACAGACAGGCTGACTGAAGAATGATGCTAAACTAAATCAGTGTGAAGAGATTATGCAGCAGTGTGCTTCTAAAACATGTCATGCATGCGCTTGTAAATATTGTAGTGGATGCAAAAATGTATGCACTTCCTGACCTTTGATATTGTTACCTCTGATGTTTTTGCTGAATGCATTTTTCTTATTGGGGGTCTTTGTCCCACTGTCTCTTGATCATCACTCTCCTCCTAGCCAATCAAACCATCAATTCCCCATCACTGGGATGAGAGCTGCCAAGGAAGGAGCTGTTGTTCAAAAGTGATCGTGGGTGCTCTGAATTCTTTTGTTTTTCCCTCAGGCAGAGACTCATCTAGGTGCTTGGGAGAGGCCTGCAATAAGCAATATTTTATTTATTTATTTTATTTTATTTTACATTTGTTGACCGGGCTAGTCTAACTGGATATATGTCCATTTTCAGTAGAGGCCCAGGGAGAAAAGCTCCACATAAGCAAAATATTAGCAACTACATGTACAGATATGTAAAAATGTAACAAATTTAGGTGCAGTGCTGTTTTAAGGTGAAGAATACAAATGTTTTATAGGCAAAAATTAGTACTAAAGTAGCAGATAATAAGAAAAGAGATTGAACAATGAACAAATTTAAAGTGGCACACCATTAAGAAAGAGAAATGAAAAAACACACTAGCAAATATAGCAGCTCCAGGTACAGTGTTTAGCAGTGAGTCATTCCATTATCCTATAGTAGCATAGCAACTTTAAGGCAGCATGTAATAAGAAATATAAAGAATGTCTATATAGATATTTATATGTGATAGCAAGTTAATGCTGCAAGCAGCAATCTATAGAAGAGGATCATGTGTAAGAGAGAGTTGTAAAGACTAAAATTAGTACAGGTAGATCTACTCTGTAAGGCATAGAGAGAACTGGAATTAAATTGCAAAAGGTTATGTAGGTAGGGTTCAGAGAAAGTGGTGGTAAGATTAGTCTGGGTTACTACATGGGCATAACCAGTGGTTAATAAGGTATTCTCTGAGTTGTTTTTTGAACAGTTTTGCTGAGGAGAGAGATGATAGTTCATTGGGAAGCAGGTTCCAGGATTTACCAACTATGTTGGCGAACAGAGAATCACTGGCCTTGTTTTTGGATTTGACTGTAGATACTAGTACTTTACTGGCTGAGCGAAGGGTTGTCAAATTACTGTAGGGGGTAAGAAGGCTAGTAAGTATAGGAGTATTTTTAGGAAGATAGAGGATCTTATGGGCAATAATAAGTTGTTGAAACTGAAGTTGATTATGAAGTTCTAGCTAACCTAGGTGTTTAAGGTTTTGACAGTGGTGAGTTCTATATGAGGAACCAGTAGCAAATCTGGCAATATTGTTGTAGGAGGTAGATAGTTTGTTAAGGTTGTTTTTTGATAGGTTGGTATAGATGGGAGAGGCGTAGGGGAGGGTGGAAGTTAGATGGGTGTGGGCAATAGTGGTTCTATCTGTTGGAGTTTGGAAGGGTTTAATCTGACAGAGGAAGCCTAATTTTATGTTTACTGTTTTTATTGTTGTGTCAATATGTGTGTCAAAGCTAAGACTATGGCCTATTGTTACCCCTAAGAGCTTGGTAGTTGGATCGGGAGATATAACGATGCCATCATTGGATAAAACTGTGAAGTCAATTGGGGGGGACCTTTGAGTGGGAGTGAAGAGTAGTAGTTTTGTCTTTTTAGGATTCAGGAGGAGGCTATGCTGTAAGAACCAGTTTTCTACTGTGTTAAGCACTGTTTGGGTAATGGCCTGAAGTTGAGGTGCAGAGGTAGCTGATCATATTACTGTGGAGTCATCCGCATATTGGATACATGTAGCTTGAGGAATGATTAGATTAAGATCATTAATGAAAACTGAGAAAAGGAGAGGGCCCAGGATAGAACCTTGGGGGACTCTCAGGGTAATAGGAAGGTGAGAGGATAGATTATTTTCCCAAAGCACAGCCTGTTGCCTATTTTCAAGGTAGGATTTAAACCATTGTAAAGCCTGTGTATCTAGTGAGAGAAACTTAAGTATGTTCAAAAGAAGTTGATGGCTGACCATATCAAAGGCTTTTGATAGGTCAATAAAGAGTGCTGAGGATAGAGTATTGTTGTTTTGGTTATTGTTAATACAGTCGGAAAAGGATAAGAGGGCTGTGGTGGTACTATGGTGAGGCCTAAAGCCATGCTGACAGTTAGCTAGTAAGTTATTTTGCAGTAGGTGGTCTAGTAGTTGGCGGTAGATACATTTTTCCATAATTTTGGCTAAAGGAGAGAGTAGAGCTATTGGGCAGTAGTTAGAGAGTTCATGTGAGTTGCCCCCTTTGTGCAGTGGGATAATGTGCGAGACTTTCCAGATAGATGGAATCATTCCTTCAGTAATTGTTCTATTTATAAGGATAGAAATAGGAAAGGCTACTACTGCTGCAGTTTTCTGTAGATATTCTGCTGGTAAAACGTCAGCTAAGGGGGTGCAATGTCTTAATTTAAGAAGAAAAGTGCAGATGAGGGATGTAGGGACTGGTTGTAAATGAAATGAGGGGGTTAAAGTAGTCAAGGAGGATGACAAACTTGAACTAACAGGAGGTAGTGACTTGGCAAGAGCTTGGACTGCATCAGTAAAGAAGGTATTAAAGGCATTTGCAATATGCTTTGAAGTTTCATAGGTGGATCCTGTTGGGGTGGGAGTTTTGGACTGACGTGGAGCAGTCTGTTTATGCCTGCCCAGAACTTTTGAGGTTTGTATTGGTGGGTTTGCTGGTTGTTGTGGTAGAAGCTTCTTTTATCTACAAGTACAGATTTTTTGGTAGCATTTCTGAGCTGTCTAAATGTTAGATGATCAGCTGGGTTTTTAGTTGCTCTCCATTTGGTCCAGATTTTATTTCTTAGTATAATTTTGTGCCTTGTCTCTTTGGTTAGCCATGAAGCAGTTTTGGTCCTATTTCTCATTGAGTGGGATGGGGCATGACAGTCCAGGATTTCTAAGAATTTGGCATTAAAGTAGGATACTGCCTCGTCTAATTGGAGGTGGCCTAGGGGTGACCAGTCACATGCTTTCAGTTCAGTTTGGAAGTTAATAGGGTTAAAGTTTTTGTTGGTTCAAATGGATTTATATAAGGTTGGTTTATGAGCATTGATCTTTTGCCTGGTATATGTAGGTCAGTGAGTGGTCACTGACATCATCAGGAAGGATTCCTGCTTCATAAGAGAGGAGGTGACTATTTATCAGTATCCAGTCAAGAGTAGTTTCTTTGTTATTAGGTTTATGGATCCTGGTGGGGGAGGTTATAGTTTGTGAAAAACCGTAGAGGTTTATGTGGGTAGTCTGGTTTGCTGAAATGCAGATATTCCAGTCAATATTAAAGTCACCCAGGACAATGGTTTCTTGTGGGTATTTAGTTGAATGCCAGGAAAAAATATTTTCAAGGGTGTTTATATTGTTACCTGGAGGGAAGTAGGTGCATATTATATAGATGAATTTATAGGTGCTAATTTGGAGTTTAGAGATAAGGATTTCAGCACTGCTAATAGAAGGTGTTTGAACATTTATTGGTGTTACTTGCAACTCTGCTTTATATAATATTGCTACACCCCCACCCTTTTTGGTTGTTCGATCTAATCTCAGGATATTGTATCCTGGTGGGGTGATTTAATTGTCCTGTGTTGCAGGTTTTAACCAGGTTTCCATTAGGGAAAGGATGTCAAAGGAGTGAACATCTAAGAGGGCATGGAGGTGGGCAACTTTGTTGTTTAGGCTCTGTATGTTGAGATGAGCTATAAGGAGAGAGTTTGATGCTTTAGTGATGGCTCAAGGAATACAGGGATTTGGTTTAGGTGGTTGTGGTGTTGGGGCCAGGGTTGGGATGGATGTCACCATCTAAAGGTTTAGCATTTCTAATCCTGTGTATGATAATTAGGAATTTACAGGGTGAGTATTTTGGTTTCTTGGGTTGGTTATAGTTAATGCGGACTAAACAATGAAACTTTGGCACTAAATAGGAGGGTGTAGAGGTAATATTAATGTAGTTTAGGTAAGGTGGTAGGTCTGTCAGGGTTGATTGTTTAAGGGACTGGTTGAAGTTAGTTAAGGTTAGATGTTCATATTTAGTGAGGACATAGGTTATAGATAGTAAAGGTAGGAGGGCAATTAAGAGGAATAGTATTGGGTATTTGGATCTGGGTGTAATGGTCATAGTGAATGGTTAGGTAAATAAGTAATTGGGGAAGGTATATTAAAGAAGATGATAGTGGGGAGGTTTTGGAAGATATTGTGGTAAGATGGGATACTGAGTTTGTAAATTGATTAAGTACTTAGTGATGTAATGAGTATCTATAAGTGGTGAGTTAGGGTAGTTAGCACTTAATGAGTAGGAGGGTGGGATTGGTTGTATAGGGATGGGGTGTGGACACTGGAGGTTTATGTTTAGGACCTCTGGGGTGGGTGGGATTTGGGGGTAGGGTAAGGGAGCGGAGTGAGCCCACAGGGCGAACGGAGTGGGTAGACCCAAGGAAAGAAGGCAGCAGGGCAATGAGAAAAACAATCAGTATAGTGAAGGTAAGTATGGAGGAAGGCAAGCAGGGTGGTTAGAGGGATGCTTAGGGGGGTGTTATAAGGGAAAGGGTTTGAGTGATTTCAGAGGTAGGTAGAATTGTTAACAAGCAGTTAAAAAATAACAGTAGGAATAGATATTATATAAAAGTGAGTGAGAAGGAGAGAGGGAAAGGAGATTAATGGTGGTTGAAGACTGCCATCTAGTGGTCAAATCCTGTAACAGTAGAGAGTGGAGCGCCTAAGGGAGGTACAAAGGTGTAGAGCAGAAAATAAGGCTCAAAAATAGGGAATAGGAGGCAGGGATAAGGCAGGTATAGAGGGGGGGTCACAGTAAGAAGGGTATGGCTGCTGGCTATTCTGGTCAGGATCCTACACTAGCTCCTAGTAATAAAGTACAGCAATGTCACTTATAAATTAAAGGTGTATCTTCATATAACATATGTTCTTTAATTCCTTTGAGGTCACTTCTGAGAGAAGTTATGACCTTTCCTGTTGGGAAATGTGGCAAAACAAGGTGAGATTGGTGTCTTTTGACTGGTCTTGGAATGTCCAGGAAGGCAGGGCCGGTAAGCAAAACAAAATAGGTAGAGAAGGCTGGAGTGCTGGAGAAAATACAAAGAGAGAGAGAGATTTGTGAGTATAAAAAAGGAACAATAATAAGAGGTATGATGTTAAGCAGCAGGTGTGGGTAACATACAAATTAACAGGTTAAGCAGCAGAAAAACATAACAAAAGTTAGCTCAAATGCTTCACGTACAAGATCTTTCAGAATTAGGGACAACAAGCAATGTATCAGTGTCAGTTTCCAATTACTCTATTTTGCTGTGAAGCTTAAGCTGTATATCATTACTCAAAGATAGATACTACCCAATGTGCATTAAATTCACATTTGCTGGTAAGGTCCGTTTCCATAAAACAGTAATTTCTAGTAAGTAATTTGATATGTATCCGTTTCCATCAAATAATAATTTCTAATAAGTAATATGATATGCAGGAGGCTCTTACACAAGAAATTAACATTTTCAAACAATAAACCTTTAAGTATAGACAGACTGTTAAGCAGGAACGCCTTCCCATTTGCTGGCTAAGGTCCATTTCTATGAATTAGTTATCGCTACTTAGCGCAATGAAAATAAATGTACAAATGGCAGGGAGACATTTAGATTGCCATTAAGAGAGTAATAAAGGGCCTTGAACAATGTGTGCAAACAAGCAACTACCTGGTGTCTCCGTCACCTTACCCAGTTTGGTTTTGCTAAAAAAGGGTTTGTCCGATAGAGATGGACTTATAAGTACAATTCTGTATGAGTTGGACACAGCAATAGATTAATTATTTGTAGGCCCATTCACATTAAGTGTTAGAAGGCACATCAAAAAACTAATGTTTGCAAACAGTAAAACATTTGTATCATACAGACTGTTTTGCAGGAATCACATTCACATTTGCTTGCTATGGTCCGTTCCTAAGAATTAGGTATTACTAGTTAATGCAGAGTAATAACATACCACAGCAGGGAGACAATCAAAGTCAACAATTCAGAGAGTAATAAAGGGGCTCAGATTAATATGTGCAGACCTACAACTAGCTGGCACCTCCGTTTCATTACCCAGTTCAGTTGTATTAAGAAATGGTTTGTCTGACTAATAAGTACAGCTGTTTTAGAATAGGGGAACAGCAGTAGTTAGTGTTTGTAGGCACAAACTTAGAAAAAGTTAATAACTGTAGAGCCTGGGTTGTTATACTCAAAAAGCAGTAAGGTCTACAGATGGCTACTTTGTTCACTGCTTTTGTGGCTGGTAAGTATTGGATTGAATACATGAGAATAACACAGTTGTTTGTTTGCTCGGCTACCACGTGGTAAAGGTTAGTGGCATGGAACATATACAGGATTCAGGTCTAATGAGGACTGTTTCACTCATTACCCTCTTTTGCGGCTGCTAAGCATGTTTGGGAACAACACAGTTGTTTGTATACTCAGCTACCATGAGGTGGAGGTTGGCGTCAGGGAAACCTATGCAGGACTAAGTTTTGTAAAGCAATATGCAGAAGATGCCCCCTCACTTCCACCAAGGGCATTCATTCCAAGTAGTCCCACTGCCTCCCTTCTCAGAATATGGGGTGGTCTCTCCAGCCTCTACCAGAGAGATCACACCATACATTGTATCCCTGAGAACAAGCAACCATTAACCCACCTGGGAAGGATGAGCAGGCCAGCCTTGAATCCTATTACTGTGATGATAAGAAGAACCAAGAGAGTGCTTACCGAGCAGCTACTGTATGAAAACAGTCCATTTTTCAAGTCTAAGCTGCAGACCACTTTTTCCAAAGCTGGACTCCAATTAAGGCCCGATTTATCTAGCAGAATTATTTGGTAATATATGCAAAGGGAGGTGGTTTGATTATTTTGCAAGCTGATTAAAATGTGAGTGATGCATAGTTGCTAAATGAGAAGCCTGGTATTGGTACTTCTTTCTAGTTTCATTTTTAAATGCTGTAAAGAAATAAGAGATGGTCACAGATCTCATTTGGCCGAATGGGTTTTGTGATGATATGAGGTAATGCCAGCTATGCCAGAGAGAGTAGGGCAGTGCATGTGTAACATATGCCAGTATAGCTAGCTGGAGTTTTGTAAATAATTTTATGTCATTTGTATATGAAACTGATTTGACCAAATGCTTGTGTTAAAAATGCATCAACAGTGGATCCTACTCGAAAGAAAAGAAATACACAGTACATGTGTGTTAGACTGTATTGTAACTGATGAAATGTATATATGTTTTCAGAGGATGCTGGAAGGGAAGGGGTTAAGATCAGCTCTGCTTACCTTAAGAAAAATTGCCAGAAATTAAATGACTTGGTTTAGATCATAAAGATTTTATCTCACAGGCCTGAATGCAGCCAGAGACGCAATGTCTGGGAAAGGCCTGGGTTATTATTGTCCTTAGTCATGAACTAATTGCTACCCTGAGGTGCAATAGAATGGCAGGTAAGTCTCTCCAGGAAGGATGAGAGGGTTGGAATTTTTTACAGTCTCCAGATGCTGGAAGAAGCATCAGCAAAATCCAAGGTGCATATTGTGACACATCTGTGGTAGATCCTGTTTTAGCTTCTAGTCAGGGAGGTAGTATGGGAACCGCAGACTCAGGTGACTAGATGTGATGTCATTCTAAAGCCAACACTAAAACTACTTTAGATGTTAGTAAGATATGTGATAGTGACACTCAGCACTTTGTCTTGGACCTGACAACAAAGGCACTCATCCACTTCATCTTGACTTGCTTTTGTAAGTAACTTACCTAGGGAACAGTAATTATTCAGTCAGTTAGGAAAATAATGAGATTAGCTAAACGTATTGTTCTTCTGTATTGGTCTGTGTCTTTCCATCTGTGCTATTTTTTATATTTCATGTGAATTGAAACTCTGGCATTCATTGTAAATAGATATTCAGTATTTTCATGTTTTCTATTTTATTATTATTAAATATATCAAAATATTTCATTGTGGCTTGTCTTTTAGAAAATATTTTAAATTTTGAGAGTAATTGCATTTATTTGGTAGCACTGTGGTTTCATGCTCTGAAAGTCTTGCCACTTGGTTAATACTAACATTTGCATAGGTATTAATTTTACTAAAAGTAATTGGGTACCCTGATAAGAGCATTAAAATAGCTGATTGGTGGCAGTGAATCTACCTTATAGTCTGGCTGGAGGTGGCAGAACTGGTAAATCTGTGCCAGCTTTTCCAGGTGTGTGTATGTGTGTGAAAATCAAATCTCAAAGAGTGTGTGTGTCAACTACTTGGAACAGGGACGCAGAACACTGGTTTCTGCAGAGAGAAAGGTGGAGTCTTATTTGGGGTCTCGAGAGGAAGTCTAGCCTCAAGTGTGGAGCATTCTTTCTGTCTGCTATTTAGGGAAATTGAGCTTGCTGCAGAGAGCTGCATCTGAAACTACTGTGTGTATCTATCTTTGTCCTAAGTGAACATCCCCCACCATTGTCAGTGATGAGGACTGAGGCTCCTTGATTACTGGCTCAAAGAAGGGACATCACATATTGGTGGCAGTGGTGGAATATTAAATGAACTTCTGTACCCTGTAAGCAGTTGTCACTAAAGGTGTGTGTACTCTCAGCAGCCACAAGGTAAATATACCGATTTAAAATTTTTACAATGGCTTTGTTTATTTTTGTTAGTTTAGTTTAGTCAGGGAAAGTAGGCGAAGATGTCAACAGATAATTTTGGCAAGCCAACAGTGAACTACTTGGCTAATGTGCACAAATCCAAAGGACTTTTGCATACCAACCTGACTAAAGAGGAAATTATTTCAGCCTTAATCACAGCTGCAGCACAGACCAGCAACCAGGGATACAACCAGTCTGGTGATGGGAATGTGCAGCCCTCAGAAACAGGACAGTTCACCTTTTCCTCAGAGGATTTTGAAACCCATCTGAAGTTAAGGAGACTTGAACCTGAGGCCAAACATTTGGAATTAGAATTGGCAGAGAGACTGCAATATTTGGATGCCAAAGAAAATGAGAAACTGCGGTGTTAGCAGGCTGAAGAAAATGAGAAGGAGCATCAACATGAGAGGGACATGCTGACTCTTCAACAGGAACATGGAGGTAATAGGGAAGGGAATAACCAAATCCCTTAAGCAAAAAAGATCAGTAAATTTCTTCCACAGTAGGTGATAATTTTGATAGTTTTATTCATATATTTAAAAGAGTATGTAGACAATATGATGTTGACCAAGGGCTCTTGGTACAGTTCCTGACCCCCTTACACCATGGTAAAGCTGTAGCTGCTGTTTCTAAATTGTCTGATTAAACAATGTTTATTGGAATGTTTTAAGTTAACACCTGAAGTTTACAGAAAAAAAGTTTTGTGAGTATAGACATAAGGCAGATGAAAGTGTATGTTTTTATATTGCTGAGCTAAGCACTTATTTTCATAGGTGGGTGAGTGGGTGTCAGGTTAAGATCAGCTCAGCTTACCTTAAGAAAAATATCCAGAAATTAAAAGGCCATAATGATTTTATCTCACAGGCCTGAATGCAGCCAGAGACACAGTGTCTGGGAAAGGCCTCGGCTCTTACTGTCCTTAGTGATGAACTAATTGTTACTCTTGGGTGCCAGTGAATGGCTGGTTAGTCTCTCCAGGAAGGATGAAAGGGTTGGAATTGTTTTACAGTCTCCAGATGCTGGAAGAAGCATCAGCAAAACCCTAGGTGTTTATTGTGACACATCTGTGCTAGATCCTGTTTCAGCTTCTAGTCAGGGGGGTAGTGTGGGAACCACAGAATCAAGTAACCAGATGTGATGTCATTCTATATCCAACACTGAAATTATTTTAGATATGAGAGATGTGATAGTGACACTCAGTACTCTGTCTTGGACCTGACAACAAAGACACTCATCCACTTCATCTTGCCTTGCTTTTGTAAGTGACTTAACTAGGGAACAATAATTCTTCAGTCAATTTGGAAAATAATGAGATTAGCTAAAAGTGTTGTTTTTCTGTATCGGTCTGAGTCTTCCCATCTCTGTTATTTTTATATTTCCTGTGAATTGAAACTCTGGTGTTTATTGTAAATCAATATTCAGTATTTTCATGCTTTCTATTTTAGTTATTAAATATATATAATTATTTAATTGTGGCTGGTGTTTTAGAAAATATTTTAACCTTTGAGAGTAATTGCATTTATTTGATGGCACTGTGCTTTCATGCTCCTGAAAGTCTTGCCACTTGGTTAATACTACCATTTGTAAAGGTATTAATTTTGCTAAGAGTAATTAGGTACCCTGATAAGATCCTTAAAGTAGCTGACTGGTGGCAGTGAATCTATGTTATACTCTGGGTGGAGGTGGCAGAGCTGGTAAATCTGTGCCAGTCTTTCTCAAGTGTGTATGAGTGTGTGTGCGTGAAAATCAAATCATAAGATTATATGTGTCAGCTGCTTGGAACAGGGACAGAGAGCACTGGTTTCTGCAGCGAGAAAAATGGGGACTTGTTTGGGATCTGGAGAGGAAGTCCAGCCCCAGGTCTGCAGCATGCTCTTTGTGTGCTCTTAAGGGAAATTGTGCTTGGTGCAGAGAACTGTATCAGAAAATACTGTGTGCATCTATCTTTGTTCTAAGTGAACGACCCCCACCAGTGTCAGTGATGAGGATTGAGAAGCTCTTTGATTACTGGCCAAGAGGAGCAGCATCACAGGTTTAATGACTGAATAAGGATTTTATAACTCAAGATTAATTCTACCTCATTATTGCCTTTGTCAGTGAAGTTAATTTTGTAATATTTCATGATATAATGATGTTTTATGAGGGTCTATATTGTACGTTCAAAGTTTGAAAACTTTGAATCTCATATGATCTAAATCATATGAGCGAAGTTTTCAAACATTGAACGTTTCAATGGAGATCGCTGTAGGGAATATTTCCCGTCACTTCAATGTAGTGCGATCTTGGAGTTGGTATATTTAAGTAGCGGGGGGTGTGGGTGTGCAGGGGAGCTTGCCCCTTGCATAGAGCATTCAGGTAAGTTTTTTTTATTTTTAGTTTGTTTATATTTTATGTTCGGTGTCTGAAAACTTCTGCTTATATGGAGTCGATCATATGAGATTCGAAGTTTTCAGATTTCGAACATATAATATAGACCTGTTTTATGCATTAAGGATATGCCTATAAACTACCATGAGAATAAACGTTGGAGAGGGATGCAGGCAAAACATAATGTTTGTTTTATTTGCTATAGATGGTAACCCTTGTATCCAATTAGGGATGTGTTTAATTAGACAAGATGTAGAGATAAGTGTGGTGAGTTTAAGCACCCCACCATTGACCACAGCAAAGTATAATTATGTTTTGATACAAATCAGCAGCATGCCTTCACATGTTGAAGAAACTTTTTCTTTTTATGTGGTGTTGCCTTAGTAAGCAATAAATCTTTGTTCTTGAGAGTGGATCCTGACATTTAGCACAGGGCAAAGTGATCTACATTGATCATTTGCCCTGACGTTGATGTTGGTTTTGATTCCTGCTTCTTCAACTTAAAAGGCATGAAGTTCTCAAAACATTCTTGCTCATTTCTTTCAAATTATTGTACTGGAACTAGTTCATGTGGAACTGGTATCTTCAAAATAAGGCCGTGTGCAGGAATTGAATGGGTGGGGCTAACTGCCTAGAGGAAAGAGGGTCTAATAATGGGCATGGTTACAGTTACCCAAACCAAGGTGTAAATGTTACTAACCTTTATATTAAATTGGCATTGACAGTGAAACAGACACCTAATACAGTCAGAAGACTAAGGTATAAAGAAAGTCTATATAGATGTGCAGAATGTTGTATAAGTAAAAATATCAATCAAGCAGTTATTCTGCTGCTGGAAACTTCCTCCTAATGACTACAGCTCTGCAGAAATTGTGAAATTCTTTTTACTAGAAATCTGCTTTTGTGATCTTTGGAGAGTGCCTTCCTTGTGCTCCAACTATCAGGAGCTAAAGAGAAACTATGTTAAGATAGTTGGAGTGCAAATTACCTCAGAGCTTTTTTGCTGCCTAAGAATGCTGTTTTTGGCATACCCTGTGGAGCTGTTGTTTGACTAGCAATCCTTACAGGCTAGGCAGATAAGTACACTGTTGAAAAAAATCTTCGTTTATATAAATTTTTCTAAGAAAAATGTGTGTTTTTCTATCTGAACCATACTGTTTTGTTGGGAAATGTTTTTGTTTAGGACTACCATTGAATTTCTAAGGGAGCATTATGTGTAAATGCTTATGGGAAATTGTATGAAGAAAATGTTATTATTTTACTCAAATTCTAGACATTTTTTATGTATTTGTGCATTTGGTTAGGAGACTGTGCTTGTGAGTGACTGTCAGTGGTTTACTTACCTCAGTACTACTTTTTTCTGTACCATACCTGTAGCTGACTAGTCCAGGCTCTGTTATCCAGCTTTGAGGTATCTTTCCTGGGTCTATATTATAACAACGAATGATCAGATGATCAAACGTTGTTATATCGACCCCTAAATCTCAAATACACAAAACAGCGAACAACCAGAACAGCGATTTTTTCCCCAGGAAAATAAAATCGCTGTTCCCAAACCCCCCCCCCCAAAAAACACTAAACACTAAATAAAGTGGGGGGGCTTGCCCCCCACGTACCCCCATGTGGGGAGCTATGCCCCCTACACCCCCTACTTAAATATACCAACTCTGAGATCGCACTACAGTGGAGGAAATGGCACAACCCAGACGACCGGCCCAGCAATTTCTTTCCCTGGGAAAAAAATTGCTGTTCCGGCCGTTCACTATTTTGCCGGTTTGACACTTAGTGTTCAAACTAACAGCGTTCAATCATCTGATCGCTTGCTGAACTAATGTAGACCCTCTTTCCCAGCTTACCTGTAGAGCAATTATTGATCTCTATGGTTTTACCTTCCCCTATCTGCAAGAAGAAGAAAGTTGTCAGGGAGATTTGTAATGTCAAGCCACCTCCTGCTGTGCCTTAGCCACTGGTGGGTGACTCTGCATTGTTCCTCATGCTGCCCATGTATTTTTTTTCCTGTCCTCTTGGTGTGGCAGTCCCTTTGGTGTGGCAGATACAGTCAGCAAAGACCAGGGGATGGCCATATCCTCTGTAGCTGTAGGGATGCCCTTGGTGGGCAAGGAAGAACTACTATTGTTAGTCCCAGGGAAAGGGACAGGTGAAGGTTCTTTGTTTAGCTGGGACAGAGAGCAAGCTGCTGGGATTAAAATGCCTTCTGAAAGTCTATCTTTTTCCAGAGAGATTCCCAGGAAAAGTGAACATAGTGAGAAAACGTTTTAGTCTCCTGTTTCTATTTCCATGGATAGAGAAGATTTACTGGGATTTGCTAAGGAGTTCATTTGTGCTTTTTACTTGCTTTCTGTTTCTTTAGGAAAAAAAGGAAAGGAAAAGAAAATAGTTCCCTCTTTTTCTGACATTGTTTACAGTCAGAAGCACAGGCATTAGAAGGAGTTGGTTGTACCTCAGGAATTGTTTTCTTAAATCTGAACATTATGATTAGGAAGAAAGTATGGTTTCAGGCTCCCCTTCTGAGGATTTTTATTCCTTTTCTAAAACGTTATCTAAATTGAAATAATTTTTTTTCATTGGGAGCAGAATGAAATTCCTATAACACAGAAAATGTATTCTGCTTTGTTACAGTTGGCTCCTGACAGTTGATTCCCTTTTGTTGCCTGCTTTGGGGATTTTTTTCTCACTGTTTTTAATTTACCTGGTAGTCAACCTCCTACCTCTAGGAAGTCTGACACATCATACAGGGTACCTTAGACTCATAAGTATTTGTTTTCTAATCATAAAGCATACCCAGTAGTGATTTCCTGATCCAAAACTGCTGCTGACCCCATTCCCTCTGATAAGGATAAGAAAGCATGATATAAATTGAGGAATAAAATATTGTTCTAATACTTTAACATTCAGGATTTTGAACTGTCAAGCTCTCATACTAACATTTTAGTAATAATAATTGTAATAATAATAGTAATAATAATAATAACCATATGTTAACCAGTTAGGTCCACTGGACACACAGTCCCTTTTCAGGTGTGAACTGGTAGTAATGTCTGGTTATGTGACTTGCTCTGCATCTGTATCATCTATGTCTCATGTTGCTAAGCAAACTTTTAAGTGTGCTTATAATGCTGCTGATTCTTCCTCTAGACCTGCTGCTTCTGGGCCAGTACTGAGGAGACTGGCTTATTTTTTTTCTCAAAACCTTCTGAAGATGTTAATATTGAAACTTTCAATTCTCCCTTAGATACGAAAGTTCTATTGCTGAAATGTTAAAGAAGTATGATGAAAGGAGAAGGCTAATACAAGGAGTAACTCAGATTTTTCAACCCTCTTTTTCAAAGCAAATATAAATTTTCCTCCTCCTCAGGTCCCTTTTTCAATAAGCATTTTAAGCAGTACAGTGCCATAAAACAGGATTTTAAAAAAAGCAATGTCAAAGAGGATCTAAAAAGAAAGGAGAAAAAGCCTCAAAAAGTCAGGGACACTCTTTAGAGTCAGTATGACTATTTGCAGATCAGGCTCTTCTCTCTTCTCACTATGGCGTCTTTTCTATCTCTCTTAGGGTACCGCTCCTTTTGTGGCATCAGATAGTTTCAGACAGATGGGTCTTAAATGTAATCATTTCAAAGCTCATCCCTGTCCATATTTGAGTGGAATTTGGATCTGTGAATGGGTAATAGAAAATGTACTCTAGGACTGTCCCCTTTACACTAATGAACAGAAGTAGAACATAAATGTTTTATCCCCATGCATCGGTCCCCTAAAATGATCTATGGTATGATCCCAGTGATTCTCATTAGGATTAATTATAGACCATGGGATGGGTAAAGGCTAGGTTAATTCAAGCACCAAAAGGTAAATTGGTTACGTTTAAAATGGCCCACAAGGGCAGCTAGCCTAGTACTTAAATGTGAATCTATGAACTTATAGTTCATCAGGGGTATACTTGGCAACAGGAATCCCTCCTTTCCCAGTGAATCAAGTTTCTCTGTCATTTATCTCACTCTGCACCAGATGCTGGCACAGGGAGTTATAGAACCTGTGCTTCACTGCCACTTGGCAAAGGCTTTTATTCAATGATTTCTCTGGTATCAATAAATGGAAGCATCCTGGAGGGCCGTACTGGATCTTTCCTTTTTAAATATTTTGTCAAGATTCCAAAGTTCAACATGTTATCCTTTCAGTCACTTTCCCATTGGTGAAGTGCTTTCTTTTTATGATTTGCTGTCTGGCTCACATTATCAGTTCTCTGTACTAAGAGTATTCACAAAGTGTCTATCCTGAGTCATTGCTTATTGTAAACCTGAAGGCATTCACATTTTTTCCATAGAGGGATGATTGCTGAAACTTGGCAGACTCTTGGCAGCTATCAAGAGATTTCAGGAATTGTTCAGAATTATCCTCTACTCAGTCTAGGTTTTCAAATTAGCTATCAGAAGTCTTCTCTCATCCCTTCTCACAGAATTTTATTCCTGGGATGTCTGTTAGATTCTGCCCAGGGAAGACTCTTTCTTCCTCCTGTGAAAGTAGAGATATTTCAGCCGTGCTTCCTGAGTTTCTTCAATCAAAACCTTGTATTTGCAAGTGAATTTCTCAGGAATTTGGGGAACATGGCATTGATAATTCTCATGCTTCCCCTGGCCAGACTCCACATGAGGAAATTACAATGGTACCTCAGATCACTTTAGATTCAGCGTCTCTACCCTTTGTCCTTTCAGTTCACAGTACTGGGATTTGTAAATAGGGAGATTAAGTCATGGATAGACTAGATCTCGTGCAATCCAGGTCTCTCATTCTCCTTTCTAGACCCCCCACAGACTGTCACTAGAGATGTGTCAAACCTGGCGTGGGGAGCAGTTTTAACAGGGATAAATTACAAGCTCTGTGGACTCCTTAAGACAGAAAGAAACACATAAATTTCACAGAGATGTTGGCAGTGATCAACACTTTGAAAGTATTATATTGTCTCTGGTCCCCTGGACCTCTGCAAGTTTCCACAGAGAGCACCGCTGTTCTGTAGTACAAAACAAACAAGGGTGTGCTATATCTTAGCCTCTTTGCAAACTTGCTATGATAGCCTGGGCAACAGCAACTCAGTTCACTTTGACCTTTCAGGTTTCATACATTTTGTCAGAGCAAAACATGATTGTAGATAAGCTCAGCAGGACCAGGCAAACTCCCATGAATAGAAATGTAATCCTAACGTCTTCCAAGAATTGATGCAACTGTGAGTAACACAGGAATGTTCCTGTACATCTTTCTACCTTTTCCACCAATATCCAGGTTTTTTCTGAAGAACCAGAAGGGATGTCCAAAAACTGTGGTGGTAATTCCCTTTTTGGCCCAGGCAGCAGTGGTTCTCCCTTCTTTTCAATCTGCCCAAGGGCAATTACCACAAGCTTCCAAGCTTCCCCACAGACTGGATTTGCTCACACAAGACAATTGTTAGATATACCCCCCATCCTGAAAATTTTCCATCTAACTGCATGGATATTAAAATTCCTTTTAAGTACTCTTTTCCTGAGGAAATTCAGTGGGTACTAAACCGGGTGAAAAAAAACTGCTACAAGGAAATCATACATATGGAAGTGGAAAAGATGTTCTAGTTGGTGCTATTTGGTCCCTGATTATTTGTATGAGTTACTGTTCTTTGGCCTATCTTATTCCTCTAAACAAAAAAGGAGAGTATTGCCTCGGTGGAGTAAACAATGAACAATCAAAGACACCAAGGTACTGTCCAAGAACCAGTGAGCCAAAGGAATATACGTAAAATCCTCAGTTTTATTCGGGCCAAGTTAACCGCTTTTGTCCTGTTTAGTTTAGGGACTTCATCAGAACTAAAAGCCTTCATCATCTTGAAACTTGTATAGCACAAGTAATTAAAACATTAAATCACATGACTTGAACAAATAAACCAATTACAAATTAAACTTGCACAACAACATAATAAAATAAAATCACTCTTTGCACTGGACTGAAGTAATGCTATTATGGCAACTAACTTTAAAAACATTAGGCTCAAATAGAGAATAAGTGAATAAAAAACACATAATATTTAAACTTTGCTGGATTCAAAGGGGTTTAATGATGAATACAAAAATGTAAATGTTTAGAGCTTTGCTTTTCTTAATTTAAGAACACTATTCAAGTACACTATATCATTCAGGCCTGGGGAGTTGCTGGTGTCCAATCTTAACTGCCACATGAGTTCATAGAACTCAAGCATATTTTCCCACATACCACCCCTTGGAATAATAAGGGCCTATTCTAAAAGGAAAAACAAGATTTTTTTATTATTTACAGTGTGATGTCCCTTAGTATCCCAGGTCAGTAACTAAGGAGTTTAATCCTCACTACTGACTCTAATGTGAAACTGTCACTTAAACAGGAGTAATATTTCACAATGTAACCCTAAGAGCACAACAGGAACATGCTCTATAACCTGGGACAGAAGTATACAGCCCAGTCCCAGGCTATAGAGCATAGCCCAGTCCCAGTCCCAGTCCCATGCTCTATAGCCTGGGACTGGGCTGTATACTTCTGTCCACCTCTAATTTAACTCCTTAGTACACACTCCAGCGCAATGTGTCCCAGTTTAAGACCTCTGATACATTCACACTTAAATAAATTAAATCTCATACATCCAAACACTTCTGGGAAAGCCCGACACAGATTTCTAGCTCTGTCCCTTCCCCAAAATAATACAGCAATGCTGCCACCATTCAGAATGTCTTCTTGCCCTTTAAAGGGGTGTCCAATTATGAAAATTAAATACAAAACAAATAGTAGCAAATGACCTAAGCAACCAGGCTTTTGGAGTGGCCCTGTTGATTATCAAAGCAAGTATAAGCACTTTCAAATCACTAAAGAAAATATTGATTGACCAGTCACAATGTAAGCTAATAAAAATATTTAATAATGAGCAAAATGATTAAAAGTATAAAACAGTAATTTCCAATAAACAAACAGAACTCATTCACCAGTTAATAAAATCAATACTGTAGGATAGAAATCCAACATTCAGAAAAACTGATCTAACTGATTAGTTATAATTTTCCTATCTGACTAAACAAGAATGTCACTGATCTAAACTAAATTATTACAACAAAGCTAAGACAGGCTTACAGTTTTTGGTGAGTCTTTTTGGGTATCCACTGCACAGTGCATCTGAGAACAGTTCACAACTATAATGACAACTGACAACTATAACTGACTTCAACTATCTTCAGCAGGATCTTTTGTAGACTAGCCTGTCATAACTGTTCCAGCTCCAATTTTCATTTCATAGTTTGAAAATCAGCCAACAGCTATTTACTAAAAGTTCCTTTCTGTCTTTCAGCTTCTGACAGTAACCATAGCAACTGTCAACATTGCAGTGACATAATCTTCACATCAGCTGAATCCGAGACAGTTTGCCTTTAGAATCTTTCTTCACAAACATGCACAGTTAGAAATGTAAAAGAACACAGTTCAAGTCTAAAACATTCTGTGCAAACAGATCATAAATCAACATGTAAGAACATATTTACAATATCATAGCTAGTCATGCTGGCATACAATACACAGGTCTGTCTGAAATTATATACAAAACTTCAGTCAGACATGCTAGCATAAATGGCCATGTCCAATTTCTTCACATACACAACACAGTGTGTGTGTTTTTATAAGGTGTTGTTAATGGTGCATTTTCATAGTAATGCTCATATATGCATTTCTTTAGGGCATGTTCCAGTTTTGCCTATATAAAAAGAATGACAGTAGTCACAGAAGCCATATAAACACACACTGTGTTTTGTAAATAATAAAAATGTCTTGTTTTTCATTTTAGAACAGGTCCCTATTAATACCAGGAGTGCTGCATGGGAATGTAGGCTTGAGTTCTGTGAACTCATGTGGCAGTTAAGATTGGACACCAGCAACCCCCAGGCCTTCATGACATGGTGTCCTTCAATAGTGTTCTTAAATTAAGAGCAGCAAAGGTCTAAACTTTTAATTTTTTGTATTCATCATTAACCCCATTTGATTCCAGCAAAGTTTAAATATTATGTGTTTTTTTTATGTACGTATTCTCTATTTGAATCTAGTTTATTAAAGTTAGATGTGATAATAGCATTACTTTAGTCCAGTGCAAAGATTTTTTTTATTTTCTTATGTTGTTATGCATGTTTAATTTGTAATCGGTTTATTTGTTCAAGTCATGCATTTGGCTATTTTAATTACTTGTGTGATATAAGTTTCAAGATTATGAAGGCTTTTAGTTCTGATTAAGTCCCTAAATTGAATGGGATGAAAGTGTTAACTTGGTCTGAATAAAACTGAGGGTTTTATGTATATTCCTTTGGTTCACTGTGGCTCTTGGATGGTACCTTGCTGTCTTTGATTCTTCTATCTTATTCTTCTGTCAAGGTGCATTTGTCAGCCATTTCTGCTTGTCTGCCCTTTGCTACCCTCCTTTCTAACCATACTCAAGTTAAACAGTTATTGAAAAGAGATATTGCATATCTGTCCACCTAGGAAATGTGGCTTCTCCTTGGGATCTAAACTTCGTGCTTGAAAAGCTTTCTCTTTTTCCATTTGAACCAGCTTGTCTGCTTATATTGAGGTTTTTAACATGGAAGATTGTTTTACTCCTTGCTCAGCCTTACTTCATTTTCACAAGGACTGGGTTTCTTTGAGAACTAACACTTCTTTTATGCATAAAGTAGCCTCATAATTTCCTTCAAGTTCATCTCCTTGTCTTTTTTCCTGAACTCAAGAATGAGGAAGAAAAGATTCTTCACTCACTGTGTCAAAACAGACTGTTACCAGGTGGTTGCCCTTTGCTATTACCATTTGTTGTACTCACCATAATAAGCCACTTCTAAGCAGGGTTAGGGGCCTTTCCACAAGGGTGTTAGGTTCTTCAAGGGCTTTCTGGAATGGAATGGACTCTAGAAGTATTCTGAAGGCAGCATCTTGGTTGTCTGTATATACTTTTACAAATCACAAACATGATTCCTTTTCACAGTTCAGAATAGGAATTCCTAGTACAATTCTTCAGGGGCTCCTCCTTTTTAGTTTTCTAAGATACAGTAGTCTAGCCATACAGTTTAGGCTCCTGCAACAATGATCTAGGCTGATCACAGTACAGTGGTGTAAGTAAACTTACCATAACAGTCGATGTTCTAACAGAATACTGTTGCTGTAGCCTTCCTTCCCTCTAGCCTCTTTATTTTGGCTGTTTTCCTTTTGCATTGCCAAGGTGTGGCTGTGTACACCACCTTTTTTGAATATAGTTTACTGTTGAATTGTTTCCTAGCATTGTTCTTTCAAAGCTCTTGCCTCCTTTTCTAGGCAAAAAATTCTCTGAGCTAATTTGCACTCCAACTGTCTTTATGTGGCGCTCTTAGTTGGAGTGTGTGGAAGGGGTGCTTAAGTTTTCAAAAGGTGGCCAGTGATGAAGGGAAGGGCCCATATAGCAAGTACAACAGTGATCTGTTAGAACACCTACTGTTACGGTAAGTTTACTTACATAACTTAACTTGCCTGTCTTTGCCTTCAGCTCTTTCTTAATTTGTATAATAAATTCAGAGACTTCTTACATAACCTTGGGAGAAATGGAAGTAGAAGAAAAAAATCATTGCATTATATTAGTGTGATGTGGTCTTCTATTAGTTACTGCAGAATATTCATTGCTTCTCTTTTATAGAAAAATAATAAGAAGAAAATAAGATAATAAGAAAAAAATCAGTATTTTTATTATCACGGTGTGCTGTAGCTGCTTTGTTGCATTACTTACCACAGTACATATTTTGCTGCAGCAGCTATTAGGCTAGTCTGGTCCATCTTTATTATACAATGTGCACTGTTTTTGGAGAACACAGGTACTGGCAGCCTCAGATGGTTATTTGTTCTTGCTGGGTAAATTAAGTTTGCCCTCTAGAGTGATGAGTAGCTGGCCTTAAGGTATCAATATGGAGAAGATGACAATCAAAGACTGGTAGCAGCTACTACAGATGACAAAAGCAAATCTTATTAGCAACTGTTTATTCCACACACATGCTCTCTGCCTATTACCATATTTCCCCAAAAATAAGACTGGATCTTACACTTTTTCCCCCACTGAAATATGCATTAAGGCTTATTATCAGGGGCTGCCTTATTTACCCCCCCCCGTACAACAATTTACATTTATTCATTTATTCATGTATAAAAATCAACATTTATTCAAGTACACAAATCGACATTTATTAATGTACACAAATTGACATTTATTTGGTACTTTTCCGTTATTGGCCAACAATTCTAGGTAACACGTTAACAGTTATGTGAGAATTCTACATAAACAGTGCAACAAACATTTCAAATTCAGAATATCTACACCTTGGCTTTCACAGTGCAATATTTCAGAAAGTGCAGAAAAATCTCAATACATGTGTATTGGCGGAGGGGAATAAAACAGGTGAATAACTGCCACTTTTTGAGTGGTGATGCTTTCTTTATTCCTTACCCAAACCATAAGAGGAGAATGATGGAAAGTCATAAAAATGAAGTCTGAGAACTAGTGGCCTTACTTTGTAATTACCCCCTTGATAATGAAACGTTACTTTAGTACAATAAAGTCAAAAACTGACAAGAGCTTTCTGGCAGCTGAAAGCAGAAGCAATCCATTCTGTTGCCCCGATATTGGAAAAGTTATTCAAATACAGTCATGTCATTTTCTTCTGGAACATTGTCATAAGTCTCCAACCCCCGAATTCTGGCCTGAATTTCTTGCGACTCCATTTCCTGTAGAACCATTGGCCCCAATCTGTCATGCCCAGCAATAGAGCGCTCCTTAAATGAGCACTGCTTGTCCATGTAGCCTGCTTGTAGTGCATTGGCAACACAGCTGTCAGTGACTTTTATCCCTTGAATTCTTCACCCAAGTCACGACCTCTTGCAGGCTAGGTTTCACAAAGTTTCCACTCTGATTTCTCTCCATTCTATTTTCAATGTAGTCATTGAGTTCCATGTGGAAATGGTCCTTGAATGGCTTGTTTATTGCAATACCAAGAGTCTGGTGATAGGCAGTCTTTCCTGCGGGAATCATTATTTGACCTATTCTTCTCTGTGCCAGGAAGTTCTTCATGTCTTTAGCGTGGTGAGTGCTGGATGAATCCCAGACTAGCAGACCTCTTTCATCACCTCACAAAACAAGTGGCAGCATTACATTGATCCACTTCCTTATAACTGCTTGTGTGCACCATGCTTTTTTGGTTACAAGAATGTAAATGCCTGAAACACATTAAATTTTATCTTTCTTGCCCTTACTAATGATTAGAGGTGAGGTTTTCTTTCCATCTAGATGAATTGCCAAAATACAGGTAACATGTGCACTTTCGTAACCAGTGGAGGGAATGTAGATTGATGAGGCACCCCTCTGATCAATTGGTGTTTGAGATCTTTGGCCCATAAACACTGCAGTTTCATCCATAGCAATCATGTTACAGAGTTGGTATTTAGAAGTGCATGTTTAATAACTTCAGTATCTTCCAGCTTGAACAGTGGTGTCGATCTTCTTAGAGACAGTTCATATTGCTGAAGGAAGCCATCCAGCCAATGTTTTGATGCTTTGAATTCTTTTGGGGATATTTCTAGCTGTGGTGCCATTGCAAGGGCAAATGCTTGAATATCAGCCCTGTGCACAACCAAAGCGTTTGTTCTCCTGTTAGCAATCCATTCACAGATGATGTCTTCCAGCTCAGGAAATAATGGTTGCTGACCTGATCCCCACTTACACTTCTTAGCATTTCCCTCGTCCACCTGTTGACTGAAGTTACCGTACTCTACTCACCATTTTAGGACCATTTGGAGATCCAACTTCTCTTTGCAGAAAGCCATAGATTCTTTCCCCGGGAGTCCTCCACAATTTCTTTCTTGTACTCGACGGAATAGCTCTTTCTTTTTGCACTCATCTTGTCTGGGGGTTAATTGAAGACTTACAAGACAGGACTGGCAAGCAAAATGGTGACAGTTAAGAAGATACAACCACACCCGTTTGTTATCAAGTGCACACGTTTTTCATGAGTTTGTCTGTACTTTGACCAATCAAAGTACACTTGCCAGTCTTTATGGGCCAAGGATCTCAAACATCAAGTGTGAGTGAGGATTAGGGTTACAGTAAGAATCGTGGAGGATTCTGGGGAAAGAATCTTATGACTTTCTACAAAGATAAGTTGGGTGTCCGAATGATCCGAAAATGGTGAGCAGAATACGATTAACTCACTCAACAGGTGTCAATAATATTATTATTTTATAATTCAACATGTCCGTCATGTGTTGTTGACGATCTTAACTGGGGCTTATTTTTGGGGTAGGGCTTAAATCATGACCACCCTGGAAAACCATGCTAGGCCTTATTCTCTGGTTAGGTCTTATTTATAGAGAAATATGGCAGTAGAACAAATAGTTCAGCATTCTGACTTGAATGTTTTTGTTCTAGCAAGAAAGATTTTTTTATTACTTGATAGCAATTACTGCACATCTTCTGCCGCAACTTAGTAGTGGTGCTACTTTTGTAAGTCTGACTACTAGGAATTTTGTTTAGGAAATGGCATTAACTATCTAAAATAAAATAACATTAAATTAGTTGAATATGTACCTTATTCAGAAGTTTCACATTGTGCCATAATCACTTCCCAACAGCTGTGATCCTGGCACTGATTATTTATTTCAATTTAATAAGCTAAGTCAGACAAAATGCAGCAGCAGGCAGGGCAACCTGCATGACTGGCAAAGTGGCCACCCTATTCACTCAATTTCTGCATTCTGCTGCTTGAAGCCTACCTGGACTCTAAATGTGTGGCATTTTAAACAAAGTATTTATGGGTGTGGATTTGCAGAAGATATAACAACCCAAATGTGACTATAGAGATTGTTGTTTTTGCTGGAATATATTAAAGACAGCTCAGTTCTTGGCACTGTGTCTAGGAAGATATGCTGGCATGATGGTTAAGATAATCACCATCCAGGCAGAAGGTCCAGGTCACTGTCTGTGTGGAGTTTGATGTTCTCTCCATGTCTGGGTTGAGCTTCTCTTAAAACAAGATAGATGTTTCTGCCCCAAAGATGGAAAGTATCTGGTTCAAAGTCACCTCTTCCAATTGAGCTTTAGAGATCTGCCAACAGAATGTACCAAGCAAGGAATGCAGACACAAACAGCAGCACAGATAGTGGCTATCTGGAGAATAGTTATGTGGACCAGTTGCTTTAGACATCAGCTGTAGTGAGGAGAACACAGAGCACACACTGTATGGCTTATTAGGGCTAGCTACGAGATGATATAAAAACTGACTCTAGGTGATCTGGTCACATCAACTAATTTTGCCAAAAAAAGAGGCATGGGTGCCTGTCATGACCTACAACAGTTGCACTAACCTGCCAAAGAAGGTAGGAGAATGGCTTTGAGTCAAGACAGGTAGTGACAGTTGATGTGACACTCTGACTTCAGGTAAAAATGGGAAAATTGTGGTTGATGGTGATGATGTGTAAACGCAGCTCAGTCAATTATGCCAAGCTTGAGGGTGTATAGAAGTCATCAACCTCCAGGACTGACTTAAGACAGTTTACCTGAACTGTGAAGGAATTCTTATTTGAATCAAATAAAATACTGCACCATAGTCCCAGACCTGGTTATGAATATTCACTATTACATTGGGCACACTAAGTAGAAAGATTACATGTCCAGGACTTGAAATTGGTGAAGGATCACAACCTAAAACAGCCAATGAGTTATTTTATTTCTCAGCACACATGCAGAAATCCAACACACAAGCCAACAAGAAAATTATGAACAAACAATGCTCAGCTGACAACAAATAAATCAGGGAAGGCCTTAGTCATGGTGTCAAAAGGACATCATTGCTAAAACATTTTTCAACGTTTGTTACTGCTCGTTGGCCTCTCCTACTAGTTAGTGTTCACAGGCTACATTTAATGACTGTATACTAGAAATACACAGAATCTGACCCCTGGAATACATCAGTGACTACAGTTCATCTTTCATCAATCCTTCAGAGAAGTGTGACATATTTATAGACACAGTTTGGATAGCTGACAGGTCTTCTGCAATTTCTGTTATCATGGTAGTCAAAGTCAGGTATACAGTTTTGTTTTCTCTATGCATCAAGTAAAGACTTTACAAGCTGTACAGATTTTTCTGTTGTTCTATTATGCTGTTGTGGCTTGTCTATTGAATTTCTACCTGAGCTAGAGGTATTAATTGGCTGTTATTAAATATTTGTGACCATTGTGAAGTTTTGGATAAGGAAATACAGTTGCAGAAAGGCTAGAGACAGGAATGGCCCACTTTTCAGCTGTTTTGTAAAGTTACAATTTTAAATACTGACGTGGTTTTCAGGCGATATCTTGAGTTTGCCTACTTTTGTGGCTTTCATGCTTTGCTAGGTGGGAATGAAATTGTGACCACATTCATGCTGATGGTTTAGGATCAAACACTAGGTCATCTTGTCTTAAACGGAACTGAATACTTCTAGCAAAGATATTGCATTTCAATAAAACCTTTGTGTTCCCTTTGATTTTATTAGGATTATTCCAGATTACAGTTTAGGTATGACACATTAGTCATTTAATACACAAAGGGTATATGATTTCACTTTGCTTCAAATTGCTTCACTTACATTAATAGGGATATTCAGCTAATGGTAAATAAACCTATAGTTAAATTTGCAGGAAAAATGAGTTTTCAGAACTGAAACTGGCATCTATTGATGAAATTAAAACAATTCCTTTAATCTTGTTGCAGTGTTAGTATATTTTATCTGGTTCTAGTTTTCTTTCATATGCTCCTGTATAGTTCTTTGTTTTTGATTAAATCTGGCTGTCATCTGAAACTTTCTGACGGGAAATTGTTATATTATATCTGACAAAATGGTGGATTATAAATGTTTGAATATCTGGTATTCTTTCAAGCAGGATCTGTTTACTCTTCCATTGAGATGTATGAATGGCAGGGCATCTTTGATCTTTTGGAATGTGATTCTGTTACTCGTGTTACAAAATGACTGGCCATTTATGTCTCACCCATGAAAGGTCTTAGCACTTTACGCATGACTAGTATTTCTGAAACTGATCACTCGAGTGCATACATTTCTAACATTTGACTTTTTTCTAGATGCCAGTTCTATAGTCATATAATGCCTTAGGCCTTTTCAATAACTTGTTTTTTTTCCCCTGGAAGTTCTGACACTGAAATAAAGGTGGCTTATATATTTCAGAGTAGTAAGAAGATACTGCTGTAGATTTGTGTATTTTTTATGTTAGTTTTTTAAAACTATAATTGTTTTTTAGAGCAACTACAGTTAGTGCTGATAGACTCTTGACTAGATACATGTAGTCTAGTAATTTTAAAGTAGCCATACGGTTTTAAAAGTCCTAATGACATGTGATTTTTGAATGGCTTGAAATACTATAGAGATAGTCCCAGTGGTCATGGGTTATGATCATTGTATGATACTATGGTGCTTATTTTCTGTAATAGACAGTATTTTATTCATACAAATGCCATAAAACCTTTAATTATAGATGACTAAACAGGCAAACATATTTGTGTTATTAGTTATTTAAAGCCTTGTTCCTCTAGATGCTTTTATATTCAGTTAATATAAAAGCTTGCTTACTGAAAAAATGTTCTTACTATGCTGCTATTTTGTATTCTTTGTGGAGAAATACATCAGGGTCTGTATCATTTGACATTGCTCATGATATGTGTGGCTTATCTATATCTCTGAATTGTCTGACAATTTTTTCTGTTTAAAGTTCTACATATTTTTTTTTCTTCTTTAATAAATAGTATCTCTACTTTATGGTTGTATGAATGTGTGTGTGAAAGAGAGAGAGAGAGAGAGAGAGAGAGAGTGCTGTTATACCAGAAAAGCTGAATGAAATAAAATGAAAGATTGGTATTTAAATCAATATTAGTGATACTAGTATTGTCTGTTAAACAGAACATCACAACCAGTATAGTCAGCATTCAACAACTTTCTAAATTTTTGTCAGTTATGATATTTGTAAAAGTGCTGTCACTAAAATGCTGAAGAAGATGGCTTGCTAGGCAGGGTACACATTGTTTCTTAGCTGAACTACATGGTATGTACCTAAATAGAGACACTTGAAATACCTCAAGATTGAAAGAATCCCTGAACAAATAAGAAACTACAAATGAATGGTAGCAAATTGACAGAACAGCAGATAGGAGTTGTCTGTTTATTGTGTGGATGAGGGACTGATTACGGGTCTAGGGCATCAAAGAGTGGTCCAGAAAGGCAATGCCTGCATTGCCCAGGATGGTTCTCTTTCTGTGAAGGAGGTCAGTGACTGAGTATTGTGTCTAACACTCATCCAATATAGCAAGAGAATTTAGCTTACAAGAGAGAAAGGGAAGTGGAACAGATATCTTATTACTTTGGGGTGAGAGAACACACTGAAGCCATTTCATAAGGTCACCCCACAAATGAACAGGGAGAAGAGATCCCCTGGAGTGTCAGCCACATGTTACAGTATTACCATGGATTCAAAGAATACTGATAGGGCTAAACTCTGTTACTTCTTCTAAGGCTATAAAGTGCCCTGAAACAATCACTATCTTCTTCTTCTTTTGGCTTTTCCCAGTTAGGGGTCGCCACAGTGGATCACCTGTCCGATCATGATTGGCAGTGGAGTTTTACAGTGCTGAGTTGCCAGCCCGGCGCCCAACCTTCCACAGAAGGCACACACATGCATGCACTCATTATCTAAAGGAGTATATTAATTTAGCAATCCTTGTTGACTGAAGGCTATAAACTTTTAGAGAAACTTATTGATAGATTTTGCTCCAGTATATATTAATGTATACATTCAAATACTCATCTGTCAGTCTATGACTGTTACGGTGCCTCATGTCCTCCTACTTCCAATGACATTTTCCATAATATGAACTTGAAATACAATGTTGCCACAGATGTAAACAACAAATCATATTATTAACGACGCAGCTCTGAAATGACCCCCCCAAAAAACTGCACTGTATTGAATATTTATTTATTTAGTATGCATTGTGGAGGCTAGTTAGTAATTTAGTGTATGCTTTAAAGTTAAACCAATAACATCTTCATCACGAGTACTGGTAATGCTTCTCCCATTCTGTTCTGTCCATTATTTCTTTTCTTCAAGCCATCAGAGAAAAGACAAAATGTCACCCTGCTGAATACTAGAAACCAGACCTCATACTATTAATGACAGAAAAAGCACACAAGTCACAGAGACAAGTATTTGTTAGAAAATGTTTACTTGTTTTATTGAAGGGCTCTGTAAGTACAAGTTGCTAAAAAGTCCTGCAGTGTGCTAGAGAGTCATAAATTTCAGGCAGTACAGAAGTTGGCATTTTAAGTGAAGTATCAAAAATTAAGCTATGCTATATTCTTTTGATATGAAAACTGATCAAAATTCTCTATATCCAAAAATGGAATAAATGGTTGCAGAGATATAAAAACTATATTTTTAAAAGTAACATTAAATATGATACCAGACTGAAAGTGGTATTATTACACATGGCAGGAAACGTGTTCACAATATATATATATATATATATATATATATATATATATATATATATGTTACATTAGCTTCTGAAGATACACAAATATGTGCTACATTAACTTCTAAAGATAAAAAAAAATCAAACTTAATTATTTTCCACCTAATACAAATGTGAGAATAAACCATAGGTTTTCAAACAGGCTGTGTGGCAAACAACAGAATCAGTATATTTGTATCATACAAGGCTTTTTGTTTACATCACAATGACAGCCTTACTACAGATTGCTTCATGCTACTTAATTTTTCAGTGTATGAAGTACTTATTTTAGATCACTCCTGTAGCACTGCATTGCTAACAGCATGTATCCTATTTTTCCCATTTTTTTTCTTTCCTAATAGTATTTGTTGCTTCTCTGTTGCTAGAAAGTACAAAATAAAATGTAACAGCCCCACTGGAAAACCTTGACTCGTGTCACAGTTCAAGTCACTGATATACAGTTCAGCTATTGTATAATAATGCTTATTACTGCAGAATAGTTCTGCATTGTTAAAAAGTGTGTTCTGTCTCATTAAATGCAAAGAAGAATATCACAACTCCAGCTTACTCAGAAAAGTACTACAGCGTCAACAAAGAAAAGCATTACTAATTCATATAAAATGATAAATGAAATCAAATACCAGAAAGATCTCCTCTTCTCTAACTACTGGAGAAAAATTAAACCATCCATAGATGATCAGCAAATAAGCCAGGCAATCAATCTAACACTGAAGATTATCCCCCTCAAAAAGTTAGCATACACTCAGCTCATGATCAATAATTATGCTTATTTTACACCTGCAATCCTACACAAATTTAACACATCAAAATCACCTTTCTGCCCACACTGTAAGGACCAGATAGCTGACTTAATCCATGTATTTTGGAGCTGTAAATGTGTCTATAAACTCTGGAACTCTCTCAAGGTACAATTACAAAAAAACGGGTTATCAAACATCAGCATTAACTTGGGAATTCACTCTATTACACATTCTCCCACCCAACATACCAAGAAAAAAAGCAAATACACTTTTAACAATGTTCCTACTAATGAAACTGTATATAGCTTTTAAATGGCTAGATACGATAAATATCTCTTGGGAGGGTTTTAAACAAGTAGCTATACAACACCTTTTAGCTCATAAAATAGTAATAGATAAAAGAAACAAAAACATGAAATCCAGAGAAATTTGGGAACAAACCTTTAATATCATATTAGCATAATTCATCACACAGCAACTTAGAAATACACTATAATGGTACCAAAGAACACATACAAGTTCATATATTAAATAATAACTTGGATATTACGAATGTATATACTGTCTATATAACTTAACTGTGGAATTAACAGTGAAAGCATCTATGTATATAGCGTAAATAGATATGTTGTACGACCTATATCCTGTGTTATTTGACATCAATGTATAACATATATATATATATATATATATATATATATATATATATATACGGTCATGTTGTAAGATGGATTTTATTTGTGACATTTATTAATGTAAAAATAAAAATAAAAATTATTGAAAAAAAAAAAAAAGAAAAGTACTACAATGTAAAATGCAAATTCACACACACACACACACACACACACACACACATACACAGCCATTCACAAAAAATCCTTTTAAATTACAAAATTTTGCGATAAAAACTCAGTCAAAACAAACACCGAAGCTGTTTGCTAAGTGCAATAATTACCTCATCAATAGGCATTATAGAAAATTATACAATAAATGATCATGACTATTCAAAAACAAGCACACTGATTGGACAGCCCAACCAACATAACTGTTGTAAACTGAGCATATACCAATAGAAAATAGTCTAGCAACTGAAGTATCACTGAGTGGCCAGACTTTCTACTGGCATATGCTGAGGGACAGAGCAAAATATAAGAAAAATCAGGTATATTCTGCAAAATTAAACAAACAGAAACCTACCTGATTTTCCTTATATATTTGCTATTTCCCTTATAAATATCTACTTTCTTTAATAGTTAAAAAAACAGCAATGGAGATTCTGTTTTCTCTATCTCTTCTACAGTGATGTACTGTGCAATCGTGCATTTGCACTACATCAGTATAGGGAAGACAGTGCAGAAGAAGACTGAAGTGTCTTTATACAAATACATTATTCAAGAAAGGTAAGCAATTTATTTCTTACATAATGTAATTGTATAACAGCAGTAATCCGCCATTCTCTGTGGGTATCTTGGGATTTACCCATGGCTGACTTTGTTTAATCTCTTGGGCATTGCCCTCATTATCAAACCACACCAAGCATGGGTAAATCCTGTCATACACAAGCACAGTCATGGATTATTGTTTAAACAGCAGACTTTGCAGGGGTGGAGTAGCCTTCCACCTGTGCTGTCATGCCTCACAATACAGCTGGGTGGTCTATTATTTCGCTATAATGCTCATCTTGTTGTATGTTATTGCTCACATATATAACCCTAACCTTGACACAGAATCACTTTTGCAAAAATCTGTCTATACAACTCCACAAAATCTACACCTTTGAATGCTTTTTTCACTACTGGTAGTTACATATTCTATAAAATAGTAAATGCGTACTTTTGTAATACAATGAAATGGTAAATATTTGTTAAGGTATGCAAAAGTACCTTATCTAAAATTAATAGAAATACTGGGTGTTTTGTCTGACTCTATAAACCAAGTCTAAGACATAGCCAACAAATTTAACAATCATTTTATAAACTCAATAACCTCCATAATAAATTTTCTCCCCCCAGAAACAACACGAGCACCCCCACAAACTCTATACCTCTTCTGAACCCTTCTAACTCCTTCTCTCTAAAAGCAGTATCAACTACCTATGTAAAATCATTACTCTCTAAACTCAAACCTTGCTCCCCATCTGTTGACAAGCTACCCTCTTATTTCCTGCAGATTGCCTATGAACCTCTTGCCTATCCTGTATCCATCTTAATCAACCAATCCATTTCTGAATCCTATGTCCCCACTGTATGGAAGAATTTCTTTACTCTGCCCATTCACAAAGGGGGCAAATCCTCAGACATATCCAACTTCAGACCGATTGCCATACTCTCTCCACTCTCAAAAATCCTAGAGAAATGCATTCACAAGCAGGTAATGCATTACCTTCACCAGGAAAACCTTCTCACACCCACACAGCATGGTTTCTGTCCCAAGCATAGTACAACTACTGCACTCATATCTTTCATCAACATAGTCTCCCTAGCTCGTGATAACAATAGACTTGTCTCATGCCTATTCCTTCACCTTTCTAAAGCCTTTGACACTGTCTCTCACCCACTCCTTCTAGACAAACTCACTAACTTACATTTCTCTCCCCCTACTATCTCCTGGTTCTCCAGCTATCTCTCTTCCCACCAGCAATCAGTTAAATGGCTCTCTGCACTATCCTCCCCTCTCACCGTACAAATGGGAGTCTCCCAAGGGTCCATTCTTGGACCACTACTCTAATATTTTTACCAACCTGCTCTACTCCTCTTGTCCCCAGTCATCTCTTGTGCAATATGCTGATGACTCAACTGTTATAACTATTGCTGACAACCCAGCTGACCTCCACTCAACTACCCAGGCATCCTTCTACACCATTGAGACTTGGCTTAGTGATAACAAACTAATACTTAATCCAAAAAAAACTAAGCTCCTACTCTTCCACCACACTCAAAAGTACATTTACCATCTTATCCTGCAACAACACTACCATCTCAGCTGAATCTCGTACTAAATTGCTAGGTGTAACAATAGATGATCAGCTTAAGTGTGATCCACATATTACTAACTTGGTAGAAAGAACTCATCAGAAACTTGTACACCTTTTCTGTAGCAAGAAATATGTAACTAACACTGCCTGAATAACTCTCTCCCAGGCTTTATTACTCCCAACACTCCTGTATAGCTGCCACATATTCACAAACCTAAATTCTACACTTATTTCCAAGCTTGAAACTACCTACAATAAGATTGCCAGATTTGCAGCTAAACAAACCTACAAGTCACACCACTGCTTAGCAATGCAACAACTAGCCTGGCTAGAATTCCCTCAGCTGCTCCAACTATACCAACTACAAATCATCCACTCTATCATCTATCTACCCTCCTTCTGCCCCAGTCTCTCCACTATCATATCCAAATATTCCCCTGCTATGAATCTACGCAGCTCCAATCAAGAATTATTAGACATCTACAAACCCAAAACCAAAAATAGGCTGCCTTCTCTATAACTATAACCCAGCTACATCCTGGAACCAACTCCCCTTGGAAATAAAATCCCTCGAGCATAGCAAAAGTTTCAAATTAGCCACAAGGAAATACCTAAAAACAAAGTGGTCTTGCCACTGTAGCCAATCACCCTGAAACCACCATCCTTTCACCTATTTCACCACCTCACTCTTAATGTATCTAACACTATTCCCCTGCCTCTTCTACCTCTTCCCTTCCTCTGTCTCCAGCCACTCTTAATTCTTACAGTCTCAAAATAACCTACCTGTCTAGTCTGTCTCCTATACTCTACCCTCCCCTACATCTCCTACTAGCCATTCTTACTTTCCTTTCTTGTTCAAAACTCCTATACAACTAGATCCTACCCACTTTAAATAAGCATCTTCCAAACTATTAACTCATTTTGCTCAATGATATTGTAACTAGTCATATATTCTTCTGCTAATTCTTAAGACCTTGTTTGTAATAACTCTCATACTTGTCTGCCAATTCTTAAATACTCTGTCTAATTGTATTGCCTGAGGAGCTTTTTTTCTCTCCAGGTCTCTGCTTATAAAATCCTAAAGTTGATTGTTACTACTATGTTACTTTAATAAATTGCTTTTTTTGTCCTGAGGAGCTTTTATCCCCGGGTCTCTGTTCAGAAATATTGGAAGATATATGAAAACTTAAAATATTTTCACATTAAGTTGCAGTTCATCAAACTCATAATAGGTTTCCTTTTCACACCACAGATAATGATGAAACAGATCTACAGAAGCTAGAGGAGGTTTTTGAAAAATCTCAGGTTCATTACCTTGTTTATCTCCTGTTGTATCACCATCAAAACCCAAGAATCCTAATGAATTTAGAAAAAGTGCAGTTAAAGTTCAGATAAATGTTGCATTTGCCAGAGAGAGATTTTTATTATAGGCATGAATCAAACCAAGTGAACTTATACTACAAAAAAAACAAGAAAAAAATCTGAATTACTGCTTAAAAATCTCTCAAATAAATATACTGTACTCTGTAACTGATAATACACTTCTTACATCAGTGTAAAAGAAATGTAAATCTGAAATAACTGTAACTCCGGACCATCACTAATTGTAAGAAGTACTTGTCATGACAATCACTCTTCAAAACAGACCACTAGATCTTTCACATGATTGCCACTTGGAATAGTAAGAAGTAAAACAGAGTTTAGGGAGAGAGAAAAAAGTCATTGCATTTGCGTATGGCTATTTTACATGGCAAGCACATGTTCCAGTTAAAACTTTTAAGAGTGAAGATCTCTCTACTCCCAAGTTCCCCTTGGTCTGAACAGAGCAGAGATTTTTAAGGCTGTTTTCAATCTGGAGATCATGCACTCAAAGTCATTATTGATTATACCAGATATCCTATAAAATCCACATCTACTACAACTGTTATTCTTATACTGAATTCCATATTTACTGAAAACAGACAACGATCCTCCTTTCTTATGCCAGCAGTTCCATGATTTTAAAAATCACCTAAGGTTCACACACAGGAAGATGACTTGGATTTATTATTATTAATCACATCTCATGTATTCAGAATGTGGATAATCATAATTGAAATATTTAACAAGACATTTAATCACATACCAAAATGATTGCTAGAAACTCATTGCCAAATATTACACAACAATTGTATTTTATCGAGAAGTAACTTACCCTGCACCCTCTATGTGGGGCCTCTGTTCATACACTGCAGTCCGTAGGTATCCTATGATGTTGTGCAAACTGGGAGAAAAGATTAAAAGTGTAAAACAAAAACATGATGGCCGAAGTCAAAATGCTGAACTTGTTTCTCCTGTTGGTGCAGAACTCTCCCACACACCCATATAGATCCCTGTGCCTCTTACTGTAATTAGTGCCAGGATTGTTTCACCTTTGTGGAAAGTACAAACAATCCCTTTAAAGGTTTCATTCTCAGTCATCTGTGTCTGATAGTCTGTGATATCCAGCCATCTGGTCCTAAATCTTCATTGATCCCCTCCTTTTCATTCCCCTCTACCAACTTGTGCAAGTGGTTTCCTCTTGTCTGCCTCTACATTAATTATATTGTTGCTTGCTTGTTACTACAGTATTTAGCTAGAAATGTCACTGCATGTCTTTACGTTCTCTTTCCTCACTGATTTCATCTTGTCAGTGCTATGTACAGGCTACAGTTTATAACCCTTTACCTGTCTTATTAGTTACTTTTGCCTACATAGCCACCAAGCCTTGATAGTATCCTTCATATCTGGGTTGTTCCTCACCTATTATAAGTTGCCTCACACTTACTACTCCAAGGCCCTCCGTATCACCTTTATTACAGGCTATAGACCCAAGATCTCTACTCACAAGACTGTGTCAATTGCTCTTCCAGGATCCATCCTTATAATTTCTAGGTGGTATTTTCTCTGCTAAATAAACTCTGTAATGTAAGATGCAGAGAGAATCATTAGTTTCATGGCAGGCCATAACCTGGTCTTTTAAAACTTCAAGTACACACACACTCACACACACACACACACACACACACACACACACACACACACACACACACACACACACACACACACACACACACACAGACACACACACTCACACACACACACACACACATTCTGACTGTCTCAGAGTAGTTGTCATAGCAAGCATCTGAGTTGCACACTAGCATTTTAAAACTGTCTTTTTTTAGCTACTTCTCTTTCAAGACACAATAACTCCTTAACTCCTACCAGACTCCTATTAGTCGGAAGGCTTGAGTAAATGCAAAATCTATATATTTGTCCAATAAAAGATTCCTAGGTAGTTACTAGACCTGCACTGCAGGGGGTATTGAGGAGCATATCCCAAATTCCCAGCTGTCTCCAAGCACTATCTGATTAAGTGGCTTGCTCAAGGTCAAGCTGTAGGCAAATGAAGGCTGATGGAATCAAATCCTGTACCACAGGAAGTAGCTCATTAACAGCCCATAGCCTCAGTCTTCTGTGCTGACTGCCAGACTGTAGGCACAAGTGGATACTAAAGCAGTGTACCTAACATTAGTACTTAATAACCCCTGACGAAGGACTCCTATTAGTATGAAAGCTAACTTCTGTAGATTCCAGTGTTGTTAAATTTTTTGTTTAACTTAGAAGATTTTAACTTGCATGAATTAAATCATTTGAAAGAAATGTTTCAGCAAGATTATTGGCTAGCATTAGTGAATCTCAAGGACCCTGCAGCTAAAATAGCTTTAGGCCACAAAACCAGAAACTGACAGGAGCTGCAAACTTCCTAAGGCCATTCTCAGTCTGCCTCAGTGCTATTTGAAGTCCGTGTTACTGCAGGTATTCATTAAGTGTCTGGCTTGTAGTTCTGACCCATTTGACATGGCATGGTTTTCTCGTCTTTGATGATAGTCTAATAATGGCCTCAAAATTTCAATGAAAGATGTGTGAAAGGCAGAATGTGCTGGAATCCCAAAGATTTTTACCAAGTGCAAAAAAAAAAAAAAACAGTACTAAAGTCAGTTCTGTGATTTCAGCTTACTGATATGAAGCTTGAGAACTGAAAAGAGAGCTTCTTCTCCTAGAAAGCAAGAGAGAGAGAGAGATAAAGAGAGAGAGAGAGAGAGAGAGAGAGAATATGACTAGAATAACAAAATCCATTACAAATGGCAGTCTAAGGCCAATAAAATGATTTCTGCAGTTACTGAGGTTTATAGCAGCAGATTCACACACTTTGGGGTAATATTTGGATTAATGATTTTCATTTCTGTCTGTAGATGTGTTGGTTGCATACATCAAACCTTTACAATAGCAGGATTTATTAGCAGACATATTAGCAGACCAGTTCAGGCTAACTTTACTCCCCTATCTTCCCCTAATGTTTCCCAACTTATTAGCACACCACTCCCTATGATCACCTTCAAGCAAGTCCTGAATGCTCTCTCCATGGCCAAAAACACTAGTTCAATGGGTCCTGATAATATGCCAGGCTATATTCGTGTTAGCACCAAACACTGTCTAGTAGACTCACTACTAAACCTATTCAAGCTCAGACTCTCCACTGGATTCATACCAGAGGAATATAGTACTGTGGTAGTCATCCTGCTCAACATGGGGGATCCACTACTTATCCAAGAAACTATAGCTGTATAAGCCTCACTAGCCTTATCTGCAGAGTAATAGAACACATCATCATAGAATTTATTAACAAGGACATAGGCAGTCTACAAGCACTGGATCCATGCAAGTTTGGGTTTATTAAAGATAGATCCTTCTTCCTTAATCTGGTGAATGTATTTGAGCAAGTCACTGATGCATTAGACTCATGCAGACCAGTTTATTCTGCCTACCTGGACCTGGCCAAGGCTTCTGATACCAACCCACATTTCAGCATTATTAAACTAACTGTAAACCCATGTGTTACCCACCAGATTAATGGACAGAAACCAATCTATTAGTGTGGGAGACACTCTGTCTTCAAAAAGAATAGTTAACAGTGGTGTCCCCCAAGGACTGGTCCTAGGACCATTTCTCTTTGGAATTTACTTCTCTGACATTAAGGCTGACATCAAGGTCCTGTAACTGACTAACTCTGCAGATGTCTACAAACTTGGAGCTGTCATTAACTCCCCATCTGACTTCCAGATTCTTCAGTAGTGACTAACACACACAGTAATAGGTGATGGTGGGACCACAGCCTAAAATTAAATACCAAGAAATGCAGCTTTGTGTGTCCCCTGGCAAAACTGGGCACCCATGCAGCTACTGCATAGGTGACACCCCTTTAAAAGTTGACTCATTCACTAGGAATCTGTGCACTTTCACTGACAATACATTATCCTTTGATCACCATGTATCCACTGTCATTAGAAAATCATTTTACCTAGTCAGATTAATCATCAGAGATATTTCTTCCCTAGCTAAGGAAGTTATCATCCTTCTCTTTTCCTCCATCATTGGGCCCATAATTGCGTAATGGTGGGGGTCCAAATGGAGAGATGATAAGTCAGGGGGTCTGATTGGAAAGATGATAAGTCAGGGGGTCCAAATGGAGAGATGATAAGTCAGGGGGTCTGATTGGAAAGATGATAAGTCAGGGGGTCCAAATGGAGAGATGATAAGTCAGGGGGTCCAAATGGAGAGATGATAAGTCAGGGGGTCTGATTGGAAAGATGATAAGTCAGGGGGTCCAAATGGAGAGATGATAAGTCAGGGGGTCCGAATGAAGAGATGATAAGTCAGCAAGCAAAGGAGAGTAGTATTGCTGAAACTGAATTCATCCTTAAGTCTTGGTAAGCACCTTCATGAGGTGGATCCTGCTTTTCACAAAATCTCTCTAAGACAACACTGATATATAAACTTATTTTATATAGTATATATATCATGGACAGAAGTAGATCAAAAATTAGAAAAGATAACTGGGTGCAAAAGACCCAGGATAAAAAGTGCCCAATCCTGGTAGGCGCACTGGTGCCAGGACTGGAAAAAATAACAGTATTGAATCCTCAAAATATGGAAACATTCTTACAATGGGTCTAGGCCAGGCCCAGGGGAGGATGCCTCCCTTGTTGCAGAAGGAAATAACACTCCACAAAAATCACAAAAACTGATAGGCCAAAGAAGAGCCATAAAGACGATAGAATGGACTATTGAGGATAAGAAAGAAATTATGTATTGTTACTATTATGCAAAAAGTCCAGAATTTCCAGGCACAAGATATACAAAATGATTAAGAGAGAAATTAGAGGAAAGAAAAATACTTCTACAAGAAAAAAGTCAAAAGCCTCAAATAAAAATGTGTGTTCATTAATATAATAGATTTGTGAAAAACATTACATAGACCAAGAAAGTTTGATCTGTTTGGAAAAAGAAGCATCTGAGGAAGTGCGAAAATATAAACAACAAAACCTACAACATTTTTGAAAAGTATATAAAAGAAATATGAACATGGGAAAAAAAGACAGATTTGCTATGGTACAATATTTATGCAAAGTCAAAAGCCAAATTGATCATTACAAAAAAGGTAGCCCCAAAGATATTCAAAGAGAAATACAGGAAAGGCATCCAGATAGGGAAAATTTCACAATAAAAAAATAATATCACAAAAAAAGGAATGTAGAAAAGAAGATTAGTAAAGTTGTTGTTGTTTGTCTTTTCGGCTTTTCCCGGTTAGGGGTCGCCACAGCGGAACTCCGGTCCACTAATGATTGGCAATAGATTTTTATGGTGCCGAGTTGCCAGCCCGACACCCAACCTTCAGCGAAGGCACGCACATTCACACATGTCTTTTGGAGGCCACTCGACTATGGGGAGGACATGCAGACTCCACACAGAAGGCACTCCAGCTGAGAATAGAACAGGAGAACCTCTTGCTGTGAGGCAAAGAAGATTAGTAAAGTAGAAGTTAAAAAAATAGAAGCTGAAGTTATGGAATGCCTGTGATGTGAAGGATTTGGTGTAGAAGGTCTAAGACAGGTTGCATCACAGCATGATGAAATGAGTCCCCAAAGTAAGGAGAAACAGGAAGGTCAGGAGCCATATGAAGAAGAAATATGGACATGGGAAAGAAAAAGAGATTTACTATGGTGTAATATTTATGCAAAGGAGAAACAAAACTAATCAATACAAAAAGCGCAGCACCAAAGATATTTGAAGAGAAATACCAGCAAAGGAATCCAGACATGGAAAACTTTACAATACATAAATAAGAAGACAAAGAGGAAAAGTAGAAAAGAAGATCAGTAATGGAGAAGTTAAAGAAACACAAAATGAGGTTATGGAGTACCTGCAAAGTGAAGGATGTAGAAAATCCTACTCAGAAAGCAATATAACAACATAGAGCAATAGGCATCTAAATTAAGAAGGAATCAGGGAACAGGAAGCAACTGGGCAGTTGCCATATGAAGATATTTTGGAGCCTCCCACAGGAAACCAGTATAAATGTTCACTTGAAGCTAGATGGCAAGAGAAGAAACAGGAAACTGTGGGAACTCTGACACAGTCAATGTTTAGGAGTGATACGCCAGTGAGTTCCCATATGGCAGAGCAACGAATGACACAGGATGAAATTAAAGAGAATATGCCACAGGAAGATGCTAGAGAACTCTCTATAGAATGCCAGCAGGAAATGAAGAGCAAAAAATGTGCCCTCAGTTTAGAAGAAAATGAGCTCAGAGAAGAGCTGCTTGGTTTAATACAGATAGATAGATATATTAAGAGCAATGAAAGAAATAGACTGCAGAAGGTCAATAAAACCCAAAAGGTCAGAAATTTGATAAAACAAATGAATATAGTAATTAGGACTGTCCATAGAGATTCATGCAATATAACAGAAGTAAACAGGATATATTACTATGCAGCTAAATTAATAACAGATAAAATTTTACCACAAGAACACAGGGTAGTAAAGGCAAGGAAGGGGAGAAATCAAATGCCATCATGGAAGTATCGAACAGAGAAAACTATAAAGCAATTAAGACAATAAGTGTCACTGTTAGAAGACTATAGAAGAGGGAACAGATCAACAAAAATACTCAGAAAGATAGACATGATAAAAGCAATGTGCAGTATTATAACAAATCCAAATTTATCTTGGACTATTGCAAATAATAACCTAAAAATCTCAGCACAGGCAGAAAAAGTTAGAAGATACACAGATAAATATAAAGGAAAAGTACAAAATAAACAATTTATTGAAGATCCCACAAAGTTCTATAGAGAATTGAGAAACAAGGCAAAAGCAATTGAAAGACCACCCAAAAAAGAAGAAATAGATACATTTTGGAGAAATATCTATGAAGATCCTGTGGAACATAACAAAGATGCTAAATGCATAGAAGTAAAAGAAAGAATAAAAAGTTCAAGGGTACAGAATATGAAATGGGATGAAGTAACAGCCAGAGACTCTGAGATAAAGAAAAGTACCCAATTGGAAACCCCCAGGCCCAGATGCAGTACCTAACTTCTAGCTAAAAGTATTAACATCATTGCATGAAGATTTAGCCACGAGTAAGAATTGATTATATGCGCACTCCAAACAGACACCAATCTGGTTAACAACAGGAAAAACAATGCTCTTACTTAAAAGTGAACCTGCAAGTTATCCTAAAATTATAGACCAATAACTTGCCTTCCGACAATATATAAACTATACACCAGAATTGATGCTGACAGAGTTTATAGTCATTTAGAATAAAATTCAATCATGGCAATAGAACAAAAAGGTAATAAAAAAAGTCCTATGGAACAAAAAATCATCTGTTGCTAAATAAAGTCATAATAGAGAACTGGAAAAAGGAGAAGAATCTAAGTATGGCATGGATTGACTACAAAAAAGCATGTGATAGTATCCCACATTCATGAATAAAAGAATGCATAAAAATTTATAATATGCACCCTACACTAATTGACTACATTACAGTGACCATGAAACAATGGCAGACCACTTTGCAATTAAGCCACAATAAAGGTCAAATTAAATTCAAAGGGGAATATTCCAGATTAACTTCCTGTTATCGTTGCTATTCTGTCTTGCCCTTAACCCATTAAGCTGTCTAATTAACAGATTAGGTTGTGGCTATAATTTAGCTCCTAGAAAACAACAAAGTGTAAAGACCTCTCATCTTCTCTTTGTTGATGATTTAAAACTATATAGCTCAGCAGATCAGGAATTGAAAGCACAAATGCAAGGAGTCAAAACTTTTTCTGATGATATAAGAATGTCATTTGGTCTTGATAGAAATACTGCAGTACCAAGAAAACATCAGTTTGGGACAAGAATGTGATATAAAAGAACATAAGCAAGAAGGATTGTATAAATAGTTGGGAATTGATGAAGGCTCAGCAATAAAACATGAACAAATGTGAATAAAACTTAGTAAGGAATATTTTAGAATACTTAAATTAATCCCGAAGACAGTGTTGATATCTTGGAACAAAATTCAAGCTATAAAACAATTTGCTCTTCCTGTCCTAGCTTACAGTTTTGGAGTGATTGACTAGCCCCAAAAGTGTTGGATAGATTAGACATGAAAACAAGAAGGATGCTTCATGCTCACCAATTGATTTATAAAAATCAGTGCATGCCAAGATTATATAGTCCCCGTTCCGAAGGAGGTATGGGCCTCCTTGAAATTGGTTACACGTATAGATCTGCAATCGTGGGAATGCACACATATCTGCTGACCTTGCAAGACCCAAACGTAGTGAATGTTTTGAAACATGAGGAGAATAAATCTAAGATGACTTTCCTGCTTAGCCTAGCAAAGCATATCAGTGTCAAGCAGGAATGGAAATCAAACCAGAAGTAGATAAAAATCAAGCGGCAACAGAATGTGCCAAAAACAAAAGAAAGAATATAAGGTGAAGGATCACATGAGAAGGCAAGAAATGTGAAAAATGCATAAATATAGTTGCAAGTATAGAAAACTTCTGGAAGAACCTCATGTTGATCAGGATCAAATGCAGGAATGGTTAAGGAGAGGTGAATTCAGACCAAAAGATGAAAGGTTAATATTGGTGGCCCAAGATAGTAGGCTACGCACATTTTGATTTACAAAGTCCATTGAACATGTGGGAGAAACATACAAATTGTAGGTTTTGTAAAACAGAATTGGAAGCAGTCATACACCTTGTTGCTGGTTGTGACATACTAATGGCAGAAGGATTGTATACTGAAAGGTATAATAATGTGGCAAGACTGTTGCACTGGGGATTGTGCACTCATTATAATACTAAGTAGCTGAAAAACACTGGAAACATGAGCCACAAAGCATCATAGAAAATGATGAAGTCTACATCACATGGGATCACCCATTACCAACAGTTCAAAAGACAGATGTGAGAAAACCAGATACAGTGGTCCATGAAAAGAAGAAAAAAGTAGCATTGATTATTGAAATCTCTACACTCACTGACTACAGTGTCTTGTGTACAGAGAGACACTTAGCCATAAAATATAAGATTTGAAGGCAGAAACAAGAGCAATGTGGAAGAAAGATACCCAGACAGTTCCAACAGTAGTAGGAGCAATGGGTCTTATAAAAAAGAATCTACAATCATATTTAGATATATTACAATGCATGTAACTCGGCATGAATTGCAGAAGGCGTCATTAGTGGGCACATTGTGGGTGCTGCGAAAAGGACTTTTGGCTGACATCAAAGATTGAAACAATACTAATTTCATGAACTTTAATCGCACTTTGACTTAGGAATGGGGTCCATTCCCATCATAGTATTAGAGACCCAAAAGACTTGGAGAAGTTAAAAAAGAGTATAATGGCCCCTTTGGTATGTGCTTGTCTAAGCATATGACCCATCTTGAAGCACTGCAGCATTTCCTGACTGACATAATCAAGGATATGTTTTCCTGTGATGGAGCTACATGGTTTGACATGGAGTGGGATATACTTCTCAACTGCCCAGAATTTTGCAGAATGTCCTGATTTTTGCTCATATTTTATGTCTGTTCCTTCTAAAATTTGTAGTTTTCTGGCAAAGCAGTAAGAATCAAAGTCACTAAATAATGATAGACATTTGAGTTCCAGGCTTCATATACTTCAGAAAATGCATACTAATGTAAATTGTGTTATTCTATTAACTTTTTTACGAGAGCAATGTATAAAATTTGTCCTTCTTTTGGGGATATCCCCCCCTCCGCATTAGTTTTGGGTTTGTTCAGAATTCTTGCTGTAAGAGGTCAACAGGCATGAGTGGGAGTGTATTCCAAAGGCAGGATATAATTTGGGAGAGATATCTATCCTGTAAGCAGGTCTTGCTTATATTACAGTGTAGGTTTACGTCCCTAGTATGTGTATCTGTAGTGCTTCTAGTTTTATGTAAGAGATCAAGTAGGATAGGGTCATTTGCAACCATAAAGGCAAGGCAGAAGTCTCTATGTACAGATGTCTAAGAGACAAATTGATAGGGCTTTTAGATTAGGTTCATAGGTTCATAGGTTTATACTAGGCTATCTGCCCTAAGGCATTTATAAGCCTAGCCCAAAGTTATGTGGCTTACGCCACCCCTTATGTTAGAAATAATGTGCCCATTAGTTTGTTGTGCCTCTGTCCAGCAGTGACACAGAGATGATTCCCGGGGTAAACCGGGGGATGTTCTGTGAAGTTAAGGGAGCTTATACCTGTTTTTTTTTTTTGTGAGAAAACATTGTAATTTTTCTACCTGGACCATAGGCTTGGATAGACACATGTCAAAGAGGACATTATATTCTAATATGGGCCTGATAAAGGAGGAGTACATTGAGACAATAACCTTCTCAGACTTGGAGGATATCCCTTTAGTTGGGCTAGGTAGCTGGATTGTGGTAGTAGAAGGAGAGTTCATTGTCCATGAATGTCTACAGGTTTTAATGAATGCTATCTATTCTGAGGTGGTGTCATTTATGTGAGCTATTCTTGTATCCACTAGCAGTACAATACTACATTTTTTCTGCATTAAGCTTTAGTCTGTGGGGTTGACACCATGAATTTGTAGAGGTTAAGGCCTGCTTGGAAGATATGGGTGTCATCTGGAGTGTTAATGACATCTCAAAGTTTGTAGTCATCAGCAAACCCAGTCAGCCAGAGAGATTCTTGACCTCAGATTTGGTGGTCCTAGAACAGAGCCCTGGGATCAGCACTGATAATACGCCTTTTTTAGGAAAGTGTGCTACAGACTCTGATTGAATGGATTCTTTCTGTTAGCCAGTTTGCTATCCAACAAGTTACACATGGGTCTATATTTAGCTGAGTCACTTTAGTAATAATTCTATAATGTGGGATAGCGGTGAAAGCCATGGCTAAATCTAGATAAGTGGTGTGTAACATTTTGCCTTCATCCAATTCCTCTGTGACTCTTTCATTCAAGTTTACTACTTAAATAGGCAAGATCTGCACTTCACAAAAGGACACTGGTTTGGGTCAAGGGAATGAGAGGTGCTAATATTCTTATTTGTGAATTCCATGATGATATGTTCCATTACCTTACAGATGAGGCTAGTAAGGCTAATTGAGCTATATTTGTCACGGTGAGTGATTGGACCACCTTTTTGGAGGGGAACTACAACAGCTGTTCTCCAATCCTTTGGTATATAACCAGTGAAGAAGCTGATGAGCCTGTGAGGCAGTGTTCATACTAACAAAAAGACAGCCTTGTATGTTATCTGGATCCACACGTTTTTTTTTTTAGGGAGGGGTTTTATTACTTGTTCCAAGGTAATTGTAAAAAAAAATGGAATTCTATTTTCTTGAGAAGAAATCCAGAAATGATACTGATGATTTTTAAGTGTAATTTCCAGTCCTCATCTCGACTTTGTTATACTTTTCTAATACATCCTTTTATGAGCACAATTAAAGCAGATTATGTGTCCAAAACACTAAACTAGTAATGTGGCACTGGCAGTATTACAAGTAGTGAATATAAGAAGAAATATCAGTTGTGGTGAATGAGTGCTCTGGACTGAAATGCCAAATTCCATGAAAATCCTATGTTTTTCCAATACTCAGACAGTCTTATTTTGAGATGTACTAGTATTTTTCCTGCAAAAATGGAAAAATGAGGTCTCAGGTAATCACAATAAGAAATCTTCTTCTTCTTCTTTCGGCTTTTCCCGGTTAGGGGTCGCCACAGCAGATCACTGTCCGCTCATGATTGGCAGTGGAGTTTTACAGTGTCGAGTTGCCAGCCTGGCACCCAACGTTCCATAGAAGGCACACATATGCACGCACTCATGCCTATGGCCAATTTAGTGTGTCCAATCCACCTACAGCATGTCTTTGGGATGAAACCAGAGCACCCGGAGGAAACCCACGCGACCAAAGAGAGGACATGCAGACTCCGCACAGAAGGCACCCCAGCCAAGGATCGAACCAGAGAACCTCTTGTTGTGAGGTGGCAATGCTAACTGCTGCACCACCATGGCCGCCCAATCACAATAAGAAATACTGACTGGATATTGTAAGATGGAGAAAGCATGGTGGGAATAAAGGAGAGAAGTTTGAGCTACATTTATATTTGCTATCCTTGGGTTCAAAGTGTATGGTGCTATTTGATATCAACCTTGTGCAGTGCTGAGCATTATTTCTGAAGTTCCTTATATAGTTAAGGAAGACTTTATGGCTATCTTTGGCTGTGGTAGTAATTTTAAACTCATAGTTAGATTTGTAGAGCTTCATCTTTTACCTTAGTTGTTTTTTTTACCCTCTTGACAAAAATTTTTGGAGTGAAGAGATTTAAGTTTATTTCTTGGGACTAGGAATAAGTTCCTCTTGTAGATTTTGTTGATGCTGGGGTTACAATATGGTGGTTTATTTCTGAACTTGACATTGTATTTGAGATGAATGGGCACAGAAGCTTCAAGGCAGGAGTTTAGGTGGGAATAGAAATATGTGATATAAGTGGCCATTTTGGCTATAGGTTTTCATAGGGTGAAGAGTTTTTTAAATCTTCTTAGGTTGGAAGCTAGTGCTAGAAAGTTAAATTTGCAAAATTCTCTGAAGACAGTGGGATTTGAGGTCATTTTAAGCAGGGATGTTATAAAGAATACTATGTCACAGTGGTCAGATTTAGCCAAACAGGTTACATTTCCATGTATAGTGCATAGTGATGCCAAATTTATAAGAACCAGGTCTAGTAAGTTAGAGCCCAAGATATGGGAGGGCATTCATTGGTTGAGACAGGTGAAGTTGATGATGTCCAGGAATCATTGTGCATATTTGTTATTAGTCAGTTTATGGCAGAATAGATGAAATCACCCAGAGTGACTGTTTATGCAGTTGTTGGGGAGTCTGTAATTGACCATGATATTGAAAGTGGACTTGCAGATAGGACTGTTGATCATCTCCCTCCAAGCTGATACACAATAAACTTCCCTGAAATGATACCAATTACCAAGCCAGTTGTTAAACTTGATTATTATTTGTTTTATCTGCACTGTGACATCATTCACAGTGATGACATGCGACTGCTCAAGATTAGTTGCTTACCTGCCTCAGCAGCATAGAGTGCAGAAATGTCTGTCTTTTAATTATTCAAACTGGACCATTGAAAACTGCTCCCTACCACATGTACAGTGGCCAGTTGTACTCATATTTGGGGTGAGGAGATTTAAAAGCCTTGATGACACTGTGAATTCTAGCACCTGATAAGAGATTAAAGAGAATTGGTGACATTGTGAATTCTAGCACAGGAGAGATTTGAGAGAAAGTTGACAATCACTCTATTTTCCCTTAGCCCAATGAGTGATGAGCTGGTATGTCTATTGAATGAGATACTTATGACAAGGATGTTTTCATGTGTGGCAGTTTGCTCTGGCTGCTTTAGAAGCTTCTGTATACCACTCTGGTGATCTTTGCTTCTGTTGGAAACAAGTGTGTTTGAGAGGTGAGGCATGATTATGTTGCTGAGGTGTTGTCGCAGCAATACATTTTGGCTTGCCCTCCTCTTAAAAATGTTATAAGAGAAACAGTGCTTGTTGACATTTTCCATTCTCCTTTAGAATTACAGGTCTCAGAATTATGATAAGGAGCTTAACAATGTATTTGTGTAGCAAATACTTATGACCTGGGTACTTGAGGGTTATGAGTGGTTTGCCTCCAGTTCAAATATGTATCTATACCTCACAAAAGTTTATTCTGAGTCTGGTAACAATAAAGGGCTGTGCATGAATGGACATAATGCAAGGACACTGGCAACAGAAGGGTACAAGCACACTGTGGTTCTACGCTTTCTAGAATTTAGATAGAGGAGATACATACAGTTGGTTTTTGGTAGTGTACTAGTGAAAATACAGTAATAGTACTTTAGATGCTTAGCTGGCAGTTACAATGCATAACAATGGTAGACTGGAGTAATGTGAAAGAGTAGCATAGTCAAAGTAAAAAACAGTAGCAATATTCTCAGTAGTATGTGGTAATTAATGACACAAGTTATAGGCAAGTATACCACAAACCTTAACAAGTATAAGATGGTAGTCATGACTCGGGCTACAGGCACAAGTAGCAGAAAAACAAGAACTCAGCAGCACAGGGCTAGAGACATGGGTGCCACAGTTGATTGCACAGAGTTGTAGGCTGCTGCTCCAAACAAAGGTAATTGAAGACTAGATTTCAGATGACCTGAATTAGTCAGAGAACTAACTAAAGGCAATCACTAGCTGGCATGGCTGAGCATGTAACATTGCATGGAGCGATTCTGCAATGTATCAGAAATTATAGCCAGCAAAAACAACAAAAAGTTATTATAAACATCAACAGGAATGAGTAACCCAGTGCAGCAGCAAGCCCAGTGGTGCCACCTGCAGCGACCTTTTACACTCATGCACAAACTAGGTGAGAGCCAAAATAAGTCTAAAGAATGGCAAATAAGGGGTCAATGAGTGGTGTATCAGTTAAAAAACATGTGTGACCACAGAGTGTACAATGCCCTGCCACTGCATGTAGCAGAGCAAGTTGGGATTGGTAGAATATCAAATCTATTAAAAGGAAGTCAAGTTTGGTTCACAACTATAGAAACTATGTGCAACTCAAGGCAGCCCAACCAAACAGCACAGTCAGACTCATTGTGCATTACAGTGTTAGATAACAATTTTAAAATCAACACAAAAAGAAACCATAGGCATTAAGACATGCAAAAAGCAGACACCCAGACCACTAGCAATTTCCTTCACTTACAGCAAAAACAGCTAAAGTGTTCCAAATGAATAAAACTCTGGTACAAATAAGCAAGTGCTATAAATTAACAGCACTTGCTCTATGAAAGCACAACGGTGACAGTCTAAGTCAAAACTGTATACCACTTGCAATCTTATTTCTTTCATAAGCAAAACATTAACACATTTTAAAAAATGTATACATCTCTGGCATAAATTAGCTACAGTAACAGAGTAATAGTTTTGTGAACATAAATAGTATCCAGATGGCAATAAATCTTAAAAGGGACACTTCCTTAGTGCTGTTGAAACTGGTAGAAGGTCACATCAGATAAAAGAAAGCCAAAGCTGGTTAGTAACTGTAACTGCTATGTGCGTCTTAGAGCTAAATGTCTTATAGATGGCAGCAGATCTTCAAATAGTGTAAATGGGACTGGTACAAGGTCAAGAAAGGTAAAAGCAAGTCAAATCCGACCAAACAGAACATTAGGCCATATTATGCAGCAGAATATGAGACCAAAGGTTTAAAGTCAAGAGCCAATCACCACAGCATCTGTATAAAGGTCTGCAACAAACAATAATCCAGAAAACTAGTAAGCTTTCTTATCTTACAGCAAAAACTGCAAAATGTACTCTAAATGAATAACATTTTGACAGAAATAAGAAGTAATAACAGATTATCAATGTTTACACTTAAATAACATACAGATGGCAATGGATCTTAAAAGATCACTTCCCTGGCATTGCTGAAATTAGCAGGACATCAAATTCGGTAAAAGCAAGTCAAATACAGTTAACAATTGTAACAGCTACATGCAGCTCAGTAAAGCCCAGGCAAACAACTAGTCAATAAGAGCTCTTTTTTAAGAAGATCACCTACACCACACAGAAAGCACTGTGACAACGGACGCAACTGGTACTTCCATCTTAACTTAGAGTCTTCTTCATAAACAATGTTTTGTCAGCAAATTAATTATTTATCTTGCATTAAAAGGACATATAGCACTCCTTATTGAGTCAAATAAAGATGAACAATATGTTATTTGCTGTATTATCAAACATCAAGAAATTAAATCACCTCGGTCCCCTATATTGACTGTGGAAATATGGACTCTAAGACGTGATTTGTCTTCAAGAAAATTAGTTATAGTGCTGGAAAAAAGATATAAAACTGGTAAACAGAACAGGATGTTGTGTGGAAGGGAAACTTACATTTAATGTAGAGTGATGGTTTTGTCTGCTACCCTGTCACTGCGCAACTTCAAAATCTTATGGGATACATCATATCCAGTCAGCTGTATGGAACCTTAGTAGTAGTTGTAAAATATATACTTTGGAAGTTAAGGTTCTGAGCTGCTAATAAGTTCCAGGGTATAGCCTGGCGGGCTCATATGGTTAATAAATGATATAAAATGAATAAATTAACATTATCTTTGCATATGCAATCTAATGGAATCCTCACTGCACAGAGGCTATAGCAGGGGCTTTCATGGAGGAGGGAGGGAATAGTGGCAGAGGCAAAAAGGTTGGAGAAAAAAACTAAATGATCAGTGGCTGTCCACTAGAGCTCCATGAGAGGGTAGTAAATATTAGGTAAAGTTGAGTCTGGCATATGTCATACAAATTCATATATACATACAATCTGATGGAAGAAGCCCAAGAGTATATCAAGTTCACCAAACTGTTGCAGTTAACTCCAGAATGTTCCTATTCTCTACCCTTCTCAGAAATCTTGGAATAACTCTGTTAATTTACATGTCACTTCTTTTTTTCTGGAAGCTGCAAAAAAGTGCTTTCTAATGTGATATTTAAATATTTTGTTTTCAAGTTTCCTCCTATGCCACATGCCACCCTCTTCCACATTGTCATCCCAGATAACTCCACACCACCATTCCCTTGACAATATGTGGAATCCATATTCCTAATTTTTCTTCTCCACAAAGTGTACATACCCAGTGACTCAGCCTTTCTTCATAAAACACTCCCAATTGTCTTAGTGACTCTCATCTCCACATAAACCTAATGACATTTTCATTTCTTAGGCTTCCAGAACTATATATAATGCTCCAGGAATAGTGGAGTTCAAGAACTCTATATGGACCCCACATATGTTAAGCCTTCAGATCTGTATACAGTGCTCCATTCATGTATGTCATAGCTTACAGAGTTAAGGCAAGTGCTACATACATATATATATATATATATATATATATATATATATATATATATATATATATCTATATATATATATATATATATATATATATATATACACACACACACACACACACACACACACACACACACACACACACACACACACACACACACAAGACCTTCAGAAGTGTAGAATGCTCCAGGTAAGACAGGAAGGTCTACAAAACAGTATGCTTATGTGGAACTCTAAATGAGATGTTATCATTGCATCATACTGTAAGTGCATGCCTTCTGCCTGAGCTAAGTTCATTTCTACACCACTTGCCACATAATAAAACATCCTACTTCTCTTCATCATCATTGGAGCATGAATGGCTAGGCTTAAAAAGCATCTAGTGCCATTAGCCTAGTAATCTGTGATGATCCTATAATCCTATGATCATAGCATTCTTGGACTGTGTTGAGTGACTAAGGTTAGGGTAAGGACTGCTTCCAGATCCTTTTCCCACCAGATCACCTAGATATCCACTTCTTATAATTTCCACTTTATGCCTGGATTCTTCCTAACTCTGACATGAATTACTGTATTACATTAAATGTTATTGTCTTGTGTGATAGTGTTGCCAGGCTTCAGTGAAGAATCCCACCATTTCTTTAACCACAGCTCCAATTTAGGTACCATGAAAAGACTGATGCTGTTCACTCTTTTTTCCTATATAAATATGCAAAATGTGACAAATCCCAAGGCTAAAGGTTATGAATAGGAGGCCTAATGGCATGCAATGGGAACTGAAGGAGATGATAACAAGTATATATACAGAGAAGAGAGTTGTTGTGATTGAAAACTTAATTGCCAAGTGATTAAGAATTTTGACTAAGGAGAGAAGACAAACTAGAGTAGACTGAAATCACTCTTGGGGCTTAGACTTAGTAAGTCATGGAGGAAGGTGACAGGGGTGGTCACCATTAGGGAGGGGTAGATACATGTTGTGGTGCATGTAGGCACTAAAGACTCATTAAAGGAAACAAACAAGGTGGTAACCAGCAGGATCATGAAGATGGCAGGGAGATGTCTAGAGTGTAGTCAGAGGTAGTCTTCTCAGACTTTGCTGGCATGCTGAGGGAATAGTGGGTTACGGAGTTTAATGACTTTCTGTGGCAGAAAAAAAGGGAGAAAGGCTTGTGACTGCTAGAAGAATGGGAGAGACCTGTCGGAGTAGCAGTCTGATAGGAGCAGGCTGCATCTTAGTTCAGAAGGGAGAATGTACTTAGTCCTGGGTTAGAATGGTATATTCAGTAAATCATACCAACCACACGTTTACTCTGAAATGGAAGGCTGGGGTGGGGTGTTACATAACCCGAAGTGGGGGTTGGGTATTCAGGTAGTATTCAAAAAGAAAAACATACATGGTACATACCAAAGGAACAAACAAGAGTAGCTAAGACCATGGCTGGTAGTATTACCTTGTAAGGAGTTTGGGTGTGAAGATGAAGAGCTCCAAACAGTGATGCAGGAGGGGAAAGTGGACATTGCCGGTATCAAAGAAGCACACAACAGTTAAAAGAGGGTGAGTGAGACAATGAAGGGAGAAACTGAGCACAGTAGTAATCTACATAAAGAAGGGCATCAAATATGAGGTCAGAGAGGAAGAGGAGGTGCATCACCCTATGAAGGAGGGAAAGCAAGCAGGTAGATCATAACCATGGCATATCAGACAAAATAAGTTAGAGTAATGTCAGAATGTTGCTAGAGTGATGCATTTTTTAACAAGAAACATCTTTATTAAATTATCATTTATGACATATGCAAGCATGCATTAATATAAATGAAAACAAACCATATTGAGATATTTTAGTTGCAAAAATCTATCCAGTCATTGTCAGTCAAACATTACATAGCTCATTCAAATCCTGCCTTCTTTTAAAACTCACTCCTCCTCCAAAATGTTATTCTGCATGTACTGAGCTTAGAATTCCCATTTTTTTCCATGTAATTTGCTTTTACCCTTTTCTAAAGATCCAATTTCCAGTTGTTTTATCTCTGTTACTATGGTTACTATATTCACTACTAATAGTACGGTTGGTTTAGACTTCCATTTCCATTTTCTAGTAATTGCTTTTTTGGCAGCCACCATAATTAGATGCAACAAGGCCTTACTATGTCTAGGCAATTCTGATTCTGTATCATAACAACAACAAAAAAAAAAACATTACCTCACTTATACCAATTTGCTCACCCAATGTTTCTGATAGAGTAGTCTGCAAGGAATCTTTAAAGTGTGCCAACTCATTACAGTCTCAGAAAATATATTCCCAATTACGTTTTTTTCCCCATCACACCTCCAAAATTTCCTGTCTAGCTGAGGAAAAATTTGTTGATGTCTACTTGGGGTATAAAATACCTGTGTAAACACTTCCAAGCAAAGATCCCAAACCTTCTAGACTTTGTTTCATATTTGGGAGACGTACATATATATTCCCTATTGTTTCTTTGTGAATTCCTTATCCAGTCTCTCTTCAAAATCCTTTTCAACCTCTTCTGATTGATTCTTATAGTTATCCTGCAATATTTTATATGCTCTACTAATTATCCCTTTTTTAACAGCAGCTTCTGTTCTAGTTTCTACTACAAACTAACAGTTCTGGTCTTTCACTTAGGATACCCTCTCTAGCCTGCAATCCAAATACATAATAAATAAATAAATAAATAAATAAATAAATAAATAAAAGGACTAAATATTGATTTTAAACATGTTTGCACAGTAGTTAGCAGTATAACAAGATGTGATTTGAATAATTGTATTGTGAATTTATCTGGGATTGATTTGAGTGAAACTGAAATATCTGTTTTGAAGTATGGTTTAAAAATTATATCAACAGCTCTACCCAGAGCACATTTTATTAAAGCAGAAGTGTTTAAGTTAATAAGAAAACTGCATTTGGTTAATATTTACATATGTTGAATGTAATGGTGAAAGTATGTCAGTTAATGAAGAAAGTGTATCTGCAAGTGAAGATGAGTTGCTGGATTTCTTCTCTTGTGATTCTTCATTTGAAACAGCTGAAAATGTTAATGCATATTGCAATTTAAATACTGAAATGGTTACTTATACTAGCACTTGTATATCTGCATTTAATAACCAGGTGATTTTGCAATTTTCTAAGATGCTTAATTTTGCATTAGAGAAAATTTTGAAAGATTTTTCTTCTGAGAAGAAAGACATTTTGTATAACATGAGTAAGAATGAATGGTTGTGTTTATTAAATTTATGTAAAAGATCAGACATAATTATAAAACCCTCAGATAAAGATAGAAAAAATGCTGTTATGCACTGGAAACAATACCTGAAAATGTGTATAGACCATTTATCTGATGGCCAAGTATATAAGGCAGTAAATATTGATGTTTTTTTATCAAGCTATAATGAAGTTTAAAGAACTAGTAGCTAAAGGCCTAAGACTTGTTTATTTTACAAGAAAAGATGCCCTAAATACATTTAATGTAGAAGGAAGCTCAATGGCCAAGTTTTATTGTCTGCCAAAGACACATAAAAATGTGAGCCCCCCCCCCCCCCGGTAGACCCATAGTAGCAGCACAGAATTATTTTCTCTATAATATGGGAATGTTTTTACATTCCTATCTTTTGAACTATGTAGTTAAGTTAAATTCTTATATTAAAGACATTTTCCATTTTTTAGATAAAATAAAGAATGTTAAATGTGATGAAGAATATTACTGGATAGTTATAGATGTAAAACGTCTCTGTACAAGTATTCCCCATGAGTTAGGTGTGGAAGCTGTTAGATTTTTTTCTAGGTGATAGTCCTGTTAATAATTGATGGAATTATTGTATTTTTTTTTTGACGAATAATTTTTTTTTAATTTAATAAGCTCATTTATCATCAAGTATAAGGTACTGCCATGGGTGCATCTTTTGCACCCATGTATGCTAACCTGTTCATGGGCCTTTTTGAAGTTGAGTTTTTGTATAGATTGAATTTTGTTAATAGTTATGTTGTTTTATATTGTAGATATATAGATGATTTGATTTTTTTATGTAAGGGGGGTGCTGAAATAGCCCCCCATTTATAAGTGATTTAGATGCAAATCGCTTTCAGATAAAATTTGATGGCTTACAGATAGGAAAAATAGTTAACTATCTAGATGTCACTTTGACTATTAGGAACAATAAGATAGTAACTAACATACACAGAAAGGGAATTAGAGATTATAATATTTTGGATACTAGCAGTTGCCATCCACCACATACTTTGAAGGCACTACCTTATAATGAATTATTGAGAGTTAGTAGGCTATGTAATGATGAAATGGGCCTAGAAAAGGAAATAATAAAAACATGTATTAACTTCAAGCACAGGGGGTATGATGAAAATGCTATTTTAGGTGCCCTTCATAAAATAATAGATACCAGCTTACCTCATAATAGGCCTTTAGTAAGTAAGATAAATAATAATAGAGAATCTAATACTGTGCAGGAGTGTAGAAAAGTCTATTTTGTTACTGTATATAATATCTTAAGTGAGACAATCATTGATACCATTAGATATTATTGGCCCTACTTAATTAATACAGAAGGGGTAACAAAATCTTTGTAGAACTGTAAATATCTCTTTCAAGAGAAGTAGAAATATCAAAGACATGGTGGTACACAATGGATTTGTTTCACCTGATAAAAAATTAAATCTGCAGGTTTTGGAATGTGGCACCTTCCCTTGTGGAAGGTGTTCGGTTTGCTCCAACATTACCAAATGTTTTGAAAAAATAAATGGTGTAAAGTTCTGTTCCACTTCTGCTTTTTCATATATAACTAAATCAGTGGTATATGCTTTGTCTTGCCCCTGTAACATGTTTTATATAGAGGAGACTAAAAGAATATTCAAGCTACGGCTGCAAGAACATATTAGAGACATACAAAATAATAATGCTATGAGCCCTATAGCTTTACATTTTTTTACTTGTCATAGCAGTGACTTTTCACTGCTAAAAGCTTGTATTTTGGAACATATATCAGAAACAGATGAAGTATTAATGAAAAAGAAATTATTGTATAAAGAGACTTTATATATTTTACAATTTAATAGAGTATCTCCAGCAGGTTTAAATAGTGAATGTAACTGGAGAGCGTTTCTTTAAAATTTATACATGGTTATTTTAATTGATGGCTGATTAATTAGGTGATTGTTTGATTAATTGTATTTAAATGAATGTGTGTGTGTGTGTGTGTGTGTATGTGTGTGTGTGTGTGTGTGTGTGTGTGTGTGTGTGTGTATATATATATATATATATATATATATATATATATATATATATATATATATATATATATATATGGTGTGACTTATTTTGTAACTCCAGGAAGGCTGTGGCGATGTGTCAGAGTGTTATTCAGTGTGAATAAACTATTTAATACAAGATTGGTGGCATCTTTTTCGCTGGCTTTGTAGTCTGGTGTGTTTTAATACTTGTTTGGTGTTTTTTTTATATCAAATAAATTATTGGCCTCTTCCTATTCTATCACCTTTCCCTCACTAATAATTTGCTCCCAATACCTTGGCTCCTTTTACAGTTTTCTCCAGTAAATTCCAGCCCCCTCTTGCTACTGTCTACAACACTAATTGCAGTCATCCCTATGGGCAGAATTTCCTTTCTCCATTCTTGTGTTGGCTTAGTTCTTAGAACACTTTTGGCTACTTTATGAATATAATATTCTGTATGGTTATTGTTATACTCCTTAAGGATCTGCATCCAAAATCACAGTCTGTCCTTGTTTCTTGAGGTTCCCCATGTTGTGTTATCATCCCTTTCCACTTTGAATTATAGATTTTTACTTGTGCTGTGTATGGGAGACTTAACTGTAGCTCTGAAATACCTCTTTAAATAATGTAATCCCAAACCACCTTGTTCTATTGTAAGAATCAGCTTATTCCACTTGACTCTTGCTGTCTTCCCCTACCAGATACAATTATTCAGCTGTTTATTAATTGCTATCCACAACTTCTCCTCTGGTTGATAAAAGTATGCCTAATCTGTGTATAAAATTAAAGGGACTAAAAACATTTTAACTGCTTGTATCTTGCTATCCATATCCATAAAACAGAGCTTCCAGTTTCTCAGTTTTTGTATTATCTTTTGTTTAGTCTCTTCCCACATAGCCTTAGCTGCCACAACAGACTCCTTTTTAATCCATACTTCTATGTACTTCATTTTATCACATCTGCATAAATATGGGTTTGCTGAACTAATTTGTGTATGGATACATAGTTTATAGCTATTGCCTTTGTTTTAGCTTCATTAATTTTGTATCTCAAAAAGATTTTAAGCTGTCTCAAAATGTTCCACAGCAATGAGATGTCCTCTCAGTTCTGGTTTTGTCATGTATAAAATAATATCATCTGCAAATAAAGCTCACTTTTTTTGACTACCATGCCAACTACATCCTTACATTTCTGAGTCCCTTATTTCCATTGCCAATGGTTCTAAATATAATGCAAATAACAAAGGGGAAAGAGGATAACCCTGCCTGGTTCCTTTGCTCAAACAGAAATTATCAGCAAGGAACCCACCCACTTTAATTTTTACCTCTGATCCCCTCATATATCCTCCTAATCAAACTTATACTAGAGTGGTGCATTGTATCAACCTCCAAACAAGGCCAATCTATAACTAAATGGGATAAGTTATTTCAAGCACAAAAAGGGAACTTGGCTAGTCTTGAAATGGCCCATAACAGCAGCTAGCCTAGTGCTTACCTATGAATCTATGAATGAATACATAGTGGCCACAGTAAAGTATTCCATCTTACTTTCCATCAATAAATACTGTTCACAATGAAAAGATGGCAAGATGCTAATTTACATTCATTCACAGATAGGTCAGCCCCTGCATCCACCCAACAGTTATAGCCATTTTGCTAACAGGGTCCACCTTAGATACTTGATTGTGATAAAATAATGGTCACAGTAATATATTTCAAGTTTGATTCACAGAAACACAGTAACAATGCAACCACAATAAAGTATTAAAACTTAACTTCACACAAATGCACACTAGTCCTGCAAACTCAGATTAATAATTGTTTAAAATCAACACATGACAAGAGGGTAAGATGCTCTCATCCACAGACAACCCCCATCCCACTCGACAGTTATAGCCACTGAGTTGAATGTGGACACCTTAGATGAGTGACTGTGATGAAAAATAATAGGCACATGATAACTTCATTTCAGCTTAATGTCATAAAAACAGTAGTCAAAGTAAAGCATTCCAACATATGTCATAAATTCACATTAGTCCTGCAAAACCAGAATAATGACCAAACAACAGCAGTCATTTTCATCTACATATAGCCCAGACCTAGCAATTATAGCTATTTTGCTGTATGTGATACTAATGAAAACAAGAGCAACAGTAAAGCAAAACCCATGCAAATGATTAAACAACAAAAAATTAATTCAGCAATGTACCATTTAAAAGTTTAATAAGAAGAAAAACTGCAAAGCTTTCACATTCATATAAAACCCTTCCTCAGTGCAAACTAAAATTTCTTCATTACAACTTCTTGAAAAATACATTCCCATAATTGCACAGCCAATAGTAATTCATATCCAGTTAAGCAATTTACATAAAATTAATTATGTTCAAAATATCACTTTAAGCAAAACTGTTTGCATTTAAGAACTGGTTTAAGGGTTAATGTTTTGTTAATACTTGGATGGCAAACATCTTGCAATTTTAAAATTCACTCATATTCTTTAAGTTCAAGTTTATTATTCAAATCGCCCCCTCTCATGTTTCTATTCACTATATCTATAACTCAAAAAGTGAAAACATGCATTGGGCCATTCTCATTAATATGCTTAGCTAATGCATTAGTTAGGTCATTTCTTTTGATTTCTGACCTATGCTCTATTATTCTATCTTTTACATTTCTCATTGACTTGTCCACATAAAAACTGTATGTATCCTGCAAGTTGCAAAGAACTTTCTTCACAGTGGGATGTAAAAAATGTTGATCCTTATTGACAGAATTATAACAACAGTTATGACATGGATGTGTGCCAACCTTCCTAAACTGTTTAGATATTGAATTAAATTTGATATCTTTATAGCAGAGCAGTTGTTTTAAGCTCTAACAATTACGATAGGTGAATTGGGTCTATATTATAGCATTGAACGCTTAAAAAAGCGAACGCTGATTGATCAACCTAATTTAAGCAAAAGCTTACAATCTCGAACTGTCAGATCAGCGATTTTTTTCCCAGGGAAAAAATCGCTGATCCAAAACACATACACACAACACAAGCACACCAAACAAACAGAAATCCACACACATACACCTAAAATCTGATACCTTACCCTACACTAAACTATGCACACACCACTAACTACCCACTTACCTTAACCCAAACCCTAACCCTAAGGTCTGTCACTATCGCACACTCACCTCACCCGCTCCCTAACCCTAACACACTTAAGTCTGCCCTAACCCTCATGTCCACTCAATCGCACACACACCTAACCCGAGCCCTAACCCTAACTCACCTAAATCACCCTAACACTCACATCCACACAATCTCACACTTACCTGAATCCGACCGGTAACTTTCCACCATAGCACTGAAAATACCGAAGCAACAGAAATGGACAACCGAATTCTTTCCCTAGGAAAAAATTTGAGTTTCTGCTGCTTCGATATTTTGCAGTTTCGCAAAAATAAGTTCAATCAATCAGCGTTCGCTTTTTTAAGCATTCGAGGATATAATATAGACCCGGTGAATTTAGGTCTGTTACCTACAATAATCTTCAGCTCAGGCATAGTTCTTAATATGATCTAATTCTCTATTATAATCTTCCTTACATCATCACTGCATCTACTATAGGTAATAGAATAACATAATATGTCATCATCATTAGGCATATTCATTAATTCATCCATAGGATTACAGGATCATAGGAGGTTACTAGGCTAATGGCCCTGGGGCCCTTACTAGCCTAGCCAAGAGTTTGTCCCCAAAAAGAAACCTCAGTCAGCACCTCTCACCCCTGTCAATGAGGGACACAGTTGGAACCCCTGAGACAAATTTGTGGTTTCCCATCCACTCATCAAGGTTGCGCTTGAAGAGGGTCAGTGATGTACTCTGTTTAATGTGTATGGGAAGTCTATTTCAGAGACAGGGCAGTCTCTTGGGGACAAATCTTTCACTCCAGCAGGTTTTGTTGATGTCATACATTAGATTCAGGCCTTTCACATGGGTAATGTGCGAGGAGTTAGACTTACAGATATGGAGCATCTCTAGTAGGGCAGGGTCCGAGATTGCTTTGTAGGTGAGACACAGATCACCTCTGAGCAATCTGTACAATACCAAGTAGAGTGAGTGATAGTGATTTGAGCCTGTCCACATAGGACAGGTGTTGGAGGCCATGGATTCTCTTTGTGAGGTATTTCTGTGGTCTTTCCAGTTGGTGCAGATTTTTGGAGAGGTACATACCAAACAGGGCATTATACTCAATTACTGGTCTAATGAGTGAGGAGTACAGGGAGGTAATAACCTCCTTTTTTCTGGATGCAATCCTTTTACTTATGAGATGAACCAAGTAAAAGGCTTTTCTGACCACTGCCGCTAGATGATGGTTGAATGAGAGATTGTTGTCAACCTGAGTACCTAGGTTTCTCACCACAGGTTGTGTGCTTAGGGCATTGTCGTTGATGTGGTAATCAGTAGGGGCCATGTTTTTGCCGAATGGTATGATGATACATTTGTTTTGCATTTAACTTGAGGCCATGACTTTGCCAACAGTCATTAACTGCTGTGAGAACCTCTTGCAGTATGTTAACATCATTTGGGGAGTCAATGACAGCACCCAACTTACAGTCGTCCGCAAACTGGGTCAGCCACAGGCCTTTTGCCTTTGCATGGACCTCTGAGAAGTAGATGCAGTAGGGGTCCCAGGACAGATCCCTGGGGAGCTCCACTAGTGAAAGGTCTGCTGTCAGAGGTGGAGGCACCAATTTGACCTTGAGGGTCCTGTTGGTGAGCCAGCTGGCCACCCACCTGATGAGATAGGGATTTATGCCAAGTTGTGTTAGCTTTTTGATGATGCCCGATTGGGGGATTGTGGCAAAGGCCTGGACCAAGTCAAGTAAGCTGTATGTACTGACTTTCCCTCATCCAGGGCCTTGGTGACAGTCTCAGAGAAGTCAATCAGGTTCAGTAGGCAAGATCTGCCCTTGACAAATCCAAACTGTGTGGGGTCAAGTGCCTGGATATTGCCTATGTCCTTGTTTATGAGATCCATAGTAATACACTCCATGGTTTTATAGATCAGTCTTGTAAAGCTAATGGGGGCGATAGTTTCCAGGGTCAGTAGTGGCACCAAATTTGTGCAAGGGGATGACAATGGTAGTTCTCCACTCTGCTGGAATGAAATCTGTACTTAGGCTGTGGTTGAATAGGGTGCTCAATGGCAAAGCTAGTTCTTGCTGGAGATGGTGCAGAATACAGCCTGGGATACTATCAGGTCCCATGGAAGCTGTGTTCTTTGCCTTGGATAGGGTCTTTATCACTTGATCTACAGAGATGAGAGATGTGGGACAAGTATCAGGGATATTGAAAGGGCCTTTGGGGGGGTACAGGGGGTTGACATTTGCGCTGAACCTATCTGCTAGCAGGTTGGCTAAGTCAACAAGATCAGTGTAAGTGATACTGTTAAGTACTAATTCAGAACAAACCTGAGCTTTGCCATGGAGGCTCCTGACATAACTGAAGAAGGCTTTGTGGTTTCTCCTTTGTTTCGGAGGATAGTTTTGATTCATAATTGGCTTTGAAGATTTTCACTAGTGATATAATTTGATGTTGAGGCTAAGGAAGGAGTTTTTCCAATTTGGAATTTGTTCCTTTTTACCCTTGGACAACAGTTTCTTCTTTTTGTTGTAAAGCCTTTTGATACAGGATGTCCACCAGACAGGTTTGTGTTTCCTTGAGGAGCAGGTTTTAATTCTGTTAGGTATGGCTGAGTCCATGCCATTGTAGAGGTGCTTGTATACTGCATTGGCGTACTGTTCAGCATAGTTGTCTGCATTGTGACAGGGAGGCAGTGGTGTGAAGTTATGGATACCCTCCCTTAGGACGTTGTAGTCAGCTTTTGAGAAGTTTTTTAGCTTGATTATGGCTGGGTGGGTTGGGTGGGATATAAATTTCGAATGAGACAGACTGATGATCTGATCTCACCAGGGAGGAACATACTATGGGAGTGGTACAGCAGTCACCCATGTTGTGAGAACCAAGTCCAGAATGTTATCTCCCCTTGTAGGGGATGAGACAAGCTGGTCTGGTGCATTAGAATTGAAGAAGTCAAGGAATCATTGGGTGAATGCATTAGTGCAGAAATAGTTCACCTAGTCTATGGTGGGGTACTTGAAGTCACTAAGGATCAGGGTGTTAGGGGGTACCTTGGTGGAGTCAAGTAGATCCAGGTAGGAGGAGTGGGTGTCCTGTGTCATGGAGGGGGATCTATAGCTGGCTATAACTTGGATGGATGTCTTGCCAACTGTCAGTTGCACCTGGAGTAGTTCCAGTGCATCATGCTGGCAAACTAGTCTGGAGGTGTGGCTGTCCTTAATGAAGATAGAAACTCCATCTCCCTTAGTCTTCCTGGCCTCATTTTGGGGTTGGAATATGTGGAATAAGGTATAGCCTGGTAAGGCAGAGGTGCTCTCTGCAGCCAAGAACCAGGTTTCCATGGCTGCACAGACATCAGCATCTTCCAGTGCAAGGAGAGCCTCCAGTGAGTGCATTTCAGTTTAAGGCTCCTAGCGTTATGCAGCATGACCTTCAATTTGCTTTTTGACAGATTTTTTATTACTGTAGCATTACTAAAATATGGTTTAGCATAAGTATCCCTCTTTGTCATAATGTCTGCATGTGCACATTTTAGCTATCAGACTGTAATAAAAATAAAGTAAGGTAAAATGATGGATGTGCAATGTATTTCAAATGTTTTTATAAAACAATGGTTCATAGGTTCAATAGGTTCATACTAGGCTATCTGCCCTAGGGCATTTATAAGCCTAGCCAGAGTGTGTATGGCTTTCGCCACCCATTTTAAATTAATTTTGCTATGCCCTTTTTCGAGGTTAGTACTGTGCCTCTGTCTAACAGTGACACAGAAGTGATACCTGGGGTAAACCTATGATCTCCCATCCACTCATCAAGATTCCTCTTGAAGAGAGTCAATGAGGGACTCTGCCTAACCTGGACTGGGATTTTATTCCAGAGTGAAGGGAGCCTCTGGGTTATGAATCTGTCCCTCCAGCATGTCCTATTTATTTCAGTGCTGAGGTTTAAGTCCCTCAAGCGCGTAGCTCAATGGGATTTGGATTTTCTGAGGTGCAGCATGTCCATTAATTCCGGGTTGGACATGGCTTTATACATCAGGCACAGATCGCCTCTGAGCAGGCGGTATGCCACTGAGTAGAGCTGGAGTTTCTTTAACTGGGCAGCATGCGGCATCTGTTTGAGCCCATTGATCCTCTTGGTGAGGTACTTTTGGGGTCTTTCCAGTTGCTGCAGGTGTCTGGTAAGGTACATCGCAAAAGGGGCATTGTACTCAATTATGGGCCTGATGAGGGATGAGTAAAGAGGCACGATGACCTCCCCTGATCTAGATGTGAATCCCTTCATGATTAGGTGGGCTATATAAAATGTTTTTCTAACCATTTTGGCCACGTGGTTGTCAAATGAGAGATTGCTATCAACTTGGGTCCCCAGGTCCCTAATTACTTCTTCTGTACTTAATGGATTACCACCTATGTGGTAATTTGTGGGCACTTTGTTTTTGCCAAAGGGGATGACTATACACTTTTTGGTGTTTAGCTTGAGGCCATGGCTCTGGCACCAATTGTCTGTTTCTATGAGGCCCTTATGGAGGATGCTTGTGTCAGCTGGAGAGTCTATTATGGCGCCCAGTTTGCAATCATCAGCGAACTTGGTCAGCCACAGTCCTTCCATGTTGGCCTGTACCTCCGAGAAATATATACCGAACAAGAGAGGTCCCAGTGGGATGCCACTTGTAACTGGTTTGGAGTCTGACATGGCTCCAGCTATTCTAACCATGTGGGTTCTGTCCTTGAGCCAGTTTGCAACCCATCTAGTGACATAGGGTTTATATTTAAGCTGGTGAGCTTATCTATAATGCCCGAGTGGGGTATTGTATTGAAGGCTTTTGCGAGGTCCAGGTAGGCTGTGTGGACCACCTTCCCCTTGTCAATGGCCTTGGTGACTGTTTCAAAGAAATTGACCAGGTTTAAGAGGCAGGATCTGCCCTTAACAAAGCCGAACTTGGTAGGATCCAGTGTCTGTAGGTCCCCAATATCTTTATTTATAAGGTCCATGATGATCCTTTCCATAGCTTTACAGACCAAGCTAGTGAGACTTATGGGGCGATAGTTTCCAGGATCCGTTGAGGCACCACCTTTGTGGAGAGGGACCACTGTTGCTGTACACCACTCTTTGGGTACATATCCTGTAGTAAGGCTGAGATTGAACAGTAGTTTTAGGTTTGGGTTTAGCTCTTCTTGGAGTTCATGTAGGACGCAGCCAGGGACACCGTCTGGTCCCATTGATACTGTGTTTCTTGCTTTGGAGAGGGCAGCTCTTACCTGAGCATCTGAGATGTCAGGGGGGCAGCACTCTGCTGGGATAGATATTAGCCCTTTTGGTGGGGAGAAGTTTGCGCTGAACCTGTCAGCTAGGATGTTGGCAATGTCTGTGGGTTCGGTGTATTTTTTGCCATTTTGGACTAATTCTGAGCATATCTGGGAATTCCCACCCAGGTTCCTAACATAACTAAAGAAGGCCTTGTGATTATCCTTAGTGTCCTGTGCAATTTTTCTCTCGAAGCTGGCCTTAGATGATTTTATGAGTGCCCGTAGTTTTTTGCTAATACTGATCAGAGATGCCTTCCCTTTTTGGGATTTTGCTCTGTCATGTAGTAGCTTCCTCCTTCTATTGTATAGTTTGTTTATGGCTGGGGTCCACCAGACAGGATGTCTGCCTTTGGAGGATTGGGTCTTGGTTTTATTTGGGATTGCATGATCTGTGCATTCCTGAAGGTGTTCATAGAATGCGTTTATAAAGGATTTTGTGGTCTGGGTCGTATTATCCACAGGCCCAGGGGCTTTGAAGGATTCCACCTCGGTTTTGAGGAGTGTGAAATTTGCTTTAGAGAAGTTTTTCACTGTGATTTTCTGGGCATGGGGTGGGGTCGGGATGTGAATATCCAGTGAGATTAGTTTATGGTCTGATCTTACCAGTGAGGGATACACTTCTGGTCTGGAGTATAGAGTCCCCATGTTGGTGATGATCAGGTCCAGTATGTTTTCCCCTCTTGTGGGAGTGGTAACAAGTTGTTCCATAGCATTTGAATTTATAAATTCTAGGAACCTTTGGGCTAGGGTGTTGGAGCTAGAGTAATGCTCCCAGTCTATGGTTGGGTAGTTGAAGTCACCCAATATAATGGTGTTTGGAGAGACCTTCATATTTTCCAGTGTTCTCAGGAAGGCCGAGTGGGGTTCCTGGGTTTGGGAGGGTGGTCTGTAGCAGGATATAAACTGGAAGGCAGTTTTACCCACTGTTAGTTGCACATGGATAGTCTCTGATGCTTCGTGTGCCACCAACCTGGAGGTGTGGGTATCTTTGATGAATATTGATACTCCCCTCCTTTTGTGGTTCAGTCCAAGTTTGGGGCCGAAAAGCATGGTATGAGGTATAACCTGGTAGTGCTGGGGTGCTCTCGAGAGCCTTGAACCAGGTTTCTGTTACTGCACAGATATCGATGTTCTCCATGCTAAGGAGAGTTTCAAGTGTGTGCATCTTGAGGTTTAGACTTCTGGTGTTGAGTAGCATTACTCTTAGTTTCTTATCCCTTGTGATACCTATGGAGGTGGGTTTGTCTTTTGAGCCTTGCCTAAAAAAGGCACTATGGGGGTAGCAAGAGCCTTTGCCAATATCCGAAAGCCCAATTTTGTGGAAATCATAAGTGGCACTAAGAATAACTTTAATAAAAATGATAATTTATTTTATTAAAGCTTTTGTTATCGTCGCCTGTGATTTTCACTGCATTTTTATTTCATTTATAGTTTGTTGTCTCATTGGACTGTCTCAAAATGGCTTTACAAAACACACATCCTTAGCTCTAAACCTATCAGCTCAAGAATCAGCGAAAAAAATCCAAAAACAGTGAGGGACAAAGGCCCCAAAAGCAGGGACAGATAAAGGGGAAACAAAGGCTCAAAATAAGAGACAGATTTTAAATATTGCTCTTCTACACACAGAAAGTTGCTAGAGCAACAGGTTTAGCATTAGTATGCATTTTCTAAGGGATATAAACTCTGAAACTCAAAAGTCTGTCATTATTTATTGACCGTAATCAACACTGCACGAAAACCATAAATTTCTGAAGGGACAGATCAAAAACATGAGACAAAAATCAGGGGCATTCTGCACATAGTTGCTCAACAGCCAACCACTCCCCCCCCAAACACACCCAAAGTACTCTCACAGATTTCAAGACCCAGATGGTCAGATTTTAAATATTGCTCTTAAGTACTTAGAAAGCAGATACAATAACATGATTTGCATTAGCATGCATTTTCTGAAGTATATGAAGTTTCAAACTCAAATGTCTGCCATTATTTGTTGAGTGCAATGCCCAAGTATGTACTAGAAAATAACAAATTTTATGAGGCTGCCCATCCAAGAAGAAGTAACTTGTTAGCAGCCCATAGCCTTAATCCTCTGTGTTATTAGACTCTAGTGCATATTTCATGCTATGGAGATGTAAAGATGTCATCTTGAATAGAAAGAATTGGGGGGGGGTGGCTCACAGACAAAGTTCTCATCTTTTAATTTTTTGTGAAACTCTTTTATATAGTGCATTTTCATAAAAATAACTATATAGGACTATATAGGATATGCTTTATGAAGTCTTAAACTCAAATGTATATCATTATTTATGACTGTAGTCCTCAATGATTTGCTAGAAAACCACAATTTTATGAGGAACAGAATAGAAATACGAACCAGAAAATTCCATTACCACAAAAACATAATATGCTTACATGCCTGCAGGAGACGGTAACCCCTTAAACATCTCACCCTTGACCAACATAATGTTATTCTCAAGATACTTCAAATCCTGTGTATTCTAAGAATGCTGACCACCAGACCCGCACACATATGTGTATATTAGAAATGCACAGAAGTGTGGTGTGCATTTTATAGAACATGTGCAAACACAGCTGAGAAAGAATGTGCATTTTATAGAACATGTGCAAACACAGCTGAGAAAGAATGAAGTGTCTCAGCAAACATTTGAAACCAGGCCCTTATAATACTATTCATGCTATGTTGCCACTTGTGCTGCTGAAGCAACTGGGGGACAGCATGTCCTCTGTGACAGAGGTTGCAGGCAAGACTCTCTCTCTTTTTTTTTCAAACACCCCCTCTACACTCACATCATAATATCTTCATCATTTACCAGAACTCCGCTGGTCTTTTTTGATTGTTATGGGAAATCACTAATTTTAAGTAGCAAGGACAGAACCAGCTCAAACATAAGTTTTCAAGTCTGTCTAGATGAAGATTTGCTACTTAAATAATTTGCTATGTTCAGCTTTGCCCTGCATCCATACATTTTCACCTTGCTATAATTCTGGGTTGTCTAATATAAATCTTTTAACCGTTCTTATATTATGGAGCTCATTCATAATTCAGCTCGTCAGTGCTGCTTCTGTTCAAACGCTTGTGCACGGGATTGCTAGATGTAGTAAAAGTACTGATTTTGCTTGTTTACTAACTGCGAGCTGTTCTTCCATAGTTATGCAGATTGTATTTCCATCCAAGTTCTGAGTTAGGGGAGAAATAGCTAAGGTGTTCCTGTTTCTTAGTCCTGTTGTCCAAGACCTACTACAACGATCCAAGGTGATGTTTATATTATAACTATTCTCCATGGTTAGCTTCAATTTGCTATTTTTTGATTGCTATAGTTTAGGCTGTAGGCAGTCGTTTTTTTATATTTCAGACCTGATGTTCACTGATGATCCAAGCACATTTTTTTTCTTATTCTGCACTGTTTGGTCATTCTTAACTTGGAGGTGCTCCTGCTACCAAGTAATATTGTTACTTTGGTTTCTGCTGGGGTAAAGCAATGCCCAGTTTAATGTTCACTGAAATAAAATAGGACCTAATGGGGGCTAGAAACTATCTTGACATGGGAGGGCAGTCTCCCAATAACTATATGCAATATTCTTTATGTATTCCTTGCCGTACTATAAAATGTCACTAGAAGGTGTACCTGTTTGAGAGGCATACATAGCACTATTTACCTGATGATGCAGTTCATTTGCATGCCTGCTCAGTCAGGTTTGATTCTGATCATGCTGTGGCATCTTTAGAGTCTGGATCACTTATTAAACTTTTTCAGCTGTTAAAGGTGTTCAACTTTCTGTCCAAGATATAACATGTCATTTTGCCAAGGAAGAGCTCAAAGACTTGAAAGAACTTTGACAGAGGGCTCAGTACAAATCAAAATTATAGTAAGGTACTACATAAGTGTGCAAGTGAAGTCAGTTGAACAGTAGAACTATCTAGACTAAAATGCGATATAGTCTAGCAAACTGATGCTGGTTCTCGCATTTGTGTAGCTTACAATGAGTTGTCTACCCCAAACTGTGCAGTACGGCTGCAAGTCAAAGAAAGTGTGGAGATGAAGGCCTGCACAGATACATAAGAATTGCACATATGTGAAAGTCAGGGCTAACTTTGTAAGTTTACTAAGTAAGTATAGAAGCATGGCCTTGTGCTAATATCATGAGATTTTGCTGTGAAATGTTGTGTATACCTTGGTATAGTGGCTCTGGCATATAGATAAACCTACGGTACTGGCAGCCTTAATATGAAGGTGAGGAATACTAGTTTATTTGATTTATATGAGTGGTAAGGGGGTGGCTAGTAAAGTAAAAAAGGGTGGAAGAGAACACAAGAGAAACACAAGGCAATGACACAAATGGAATGAGCAGAAACAGGTGAGAAAGGTGGGTATATTAATTTTTGGTCAGGATAGACTCCATTTTTCTGCAATATATAGGGGAAGAGGAGGAAGGATATACGGAAGCAAGGATAGATGTCAGTTAGGTAAGATTTTAGGGTTATGACAAATCACATATAACAAAAGATAGACAATGATAGGTGTCTGCATAATAGGGAGAGTACACAAAAGAAGAGAAGGACAGACTGAAAGATGATGGACAAATGGTGATAGGTGAGGATGTGGGGCAATGCACGATGGATGGTTGTGACACAATAGGATGGGAGCACAGATGGTGAGGGAATAGGAGGAGGTCACTGTAACAGGCACATTACCAAGCTGGCTTGGAACTATTGATGTGAACCCTGCCTGGAGTTGTGAGAGCAGACAGACCCCGATGACCAGTTGGAGGTAGTCTCTGGTGACTCAGTATCCAGAGCCTGTCAGTTCAGTGATTCTTGTACTCACTACAGGAGGCACTGATATGGGCTCCACAATCTCTCCGACTCTCTTTCTGTTGCAGCCTCTACTACTACCTACAGTGGTGCCCATCCTGGGCTGCTCACTTGAGAGGACACACCACTTCTCTCCAACAAGACAGTCCCAGGATGCACAGCAGGTGGTAATCTGTCTCTAATAGCAACAGATGGCTGCAGTACAGAGCTGTGTGAGGCTGTTCTGGACTTTCAGAGGGAGACAGAATGGGAAGAAAGCAAACATTAATATAATGCAAAAAATAAAGTAATGAAAAATGAGTTGAAATTTGATTAATGAAAGGACAGATGCTTATCAAATTAAGGAGCCAGGTGCTACAGCATCATGTAATCTATGCTCTTGTTTGGTTTGTTCTTAACACATGCTAGAAAAGAAAAAGGCAGTGTTAGCACAAAACAAGAACAGGATGCTTACATAGTGTGTAAATGTCTTGTAACAGCTACAGGGTTGTCAATGGACTTAATCCCAATATACATATAATTGCAGTGTAATTTATATAAGCTGTCAGTGTATTAAACAGTAGTTATAGTGCAGAATAATCAATCATATAGTATAAAGTTGAGTACAGAACTGCAGCAGAATAGAAAGACTTAATATGGAAGTGCAGTACTGACATCATGGGTAATGATATTTACTGAAGGAATCTGGGCATTCCCTCTATACTTCTATCTCCCACTGGGCAAGATGATGTGGCTAGCTCCTCCTTAGACTGTCATACCTATGATGGCACTGCACTCCTGACATGGGAATACCTAATCCTTGGCTTAGGTCATCTGCCAAGTCAGTCCATACATCTATTTTCTAGAATGGATCAGTCTGCTGCCTCACTGGATCTGGTGGTGTATAAAGAGTGGAAAATGTTAATTTCCTCATTGCACTAGCTTGGGGCTCTGCCCTGGGCTTTAGCAGAAGGCATTTGCTCAGTCCACAGTCAAGAATCAAGGTGAGACTAATATGGTGTGAATAATGCCTGCAACAAGGCTGCAGGCAGCTGTGATGCTATGCATTGCTGTATGAAGTCTGGCTGGCCATGCAGAGTCAGAAAGAAGAGCATATATTTGGCTGGTAACACTTTTTTGATGGATGTGTAAAGTTGCCTGCAGTGATAAAGAACTGTGCACGTGAGGACAGAGCTGTGATTCAGAGAGCTTTTCTCCACAAAGGCTTATTTGATTACAGGTTTCATAATTTTCTGCACCACTGTTTATCACATTTCTATGAAGGTCATTGGCAAGCTAAAGTAAAAACAACAAATGTACTGAAAGCTGAATTATAGCAGTTTAAGGGTGGACATATTCAGAAATGTTCCTTTAATAAAGGAATGGTTGAAAGTGCATTCACAATAATGACAAGAAGCATATTATTAGTACTATTTTCAACAGTCATTCACTCATTCATCAATGTGAACTTTTACAAATGGTTATTTTTTATTATATGTTCAACCATTTGCGTTTCAGTCAACTTTGATTCTGACTGCAAACCTTTTTCTACCAAAAGTTTTTGAATGGCAGACAAGCCTGTAAGATGGCACTATTATCCCTGGATCTGAGTGAGTATGCAGTTCATCTGTTATGTAGTTTAGAGGCCAAGGAGGGATAGTATTTATTAGAGTAGTTTAAATGTTAGTGAGATGAGGTGTAGAGTTGTCCTGGCAGTAACTGCTAATCAGCTGACATATTGCAAGGTAATGTAAAGGTGTTCCATTGGGTTAGACAGCATTGTTGTATCTTTCAGCTTTTTCCCGGTTAGGGGTTGCCACAGCGAAACTCCGGTCCGCTAATGATTGGCAGCAGATTTTTACGTACCGAGTTGCCAGCCCTGATGTACAACCTTCAATGAAGGTACGCCCATTCATGCATGTCTACACACAGAAGATGCTTTAGCTGAGAATCGAACAGGACAACGTCTTACTGTGAGGTGACAAGACAGCATTATAAACCAAAATATTTTGTTATTGTCTGTTGATAAAACCGACACCTTGCAAACAGCTATTAAATTTTATAGTGCACGGAGCACCATGATTACGCAACAGTATATCAGCAAAAATACAAACCAATTAAGCTCTACAATTGTTAAGCACCCCCGTCATGCTGTTAAGATTGGGTCTTCCACAAATTACAGAGCCTGCGAGCAAATCATAGTGGAAGAATTTTAAAAACAGCTTTATGTCTGCCTGCTGTGCCTCCATTCTATCTCTAACCTTCTTACAAATATTGGCTGCACCTGATGGTTGTTGCTGCCTACTTCACAGCATTCACTTACTATGTTACTGGGTATGAATGTTAACAAAACACTGTGTGTTTTTTTCCATTTTAACTCTAGCTAGTAGTACATGGACAGATCTTCTTCTTCTACTTTCAGCTTTTCCCAGTTAGGGGTCGCCACAGCAGATCACCTGTTTGCTCATGATTGGCAGTGGAGTTTTACGGTGTCGAGTTGCCAGCCTGGCACCCAACCTTCCACAGAAGGCACACACACACACACACACACACACACACACACATGCACTCATGCCTAGGGCCAATTTAGAGTGTCCAATCCACCTACAGCATGTCTTTGGGATGTGGGAGGAAACCGGAGATACACTACAAAAAATTATGATTGGGTCTTTGATCATAACCCTGTATTATGTGTTCTCGACATGGATGCCAAGATTCACCACTTGAGATTTGCTCTCGAGGTGAATTTCTTGGAATCCATGTCTTGAACACATAATAAACTGGTTATGATCAGCAACCCTCTCATAATCCTCTATGTTAGTGGCTGTTTGTAAGGTATAAGTATTATAGCAGGAGCTGAGAATAATTATTTCAAAGAAGTGCTCGAGTTTTACGATAAGTATGTTAATTCCTATTGCTTTTCTAGCTTCAAAGCTCAACAGATGTGTGAATGTTCAGGCAAATTTTATTTTTTAGAGTTTGATCAACAGTTTGGTCAGTATATAGTAAAATGAAAGGTGATGGTCTATAAAGACTTCTAATTATTATTATTATTTTTTTGCATTACTGAAGGGACTGGAGGGCCAAGAAGATCTATTATGTTTAGTAGTTGGTTGTTAGAAAGGTGCTTCAAGCAGTATTTTTATTTGTATCATCTGCTGTCATTCACTCTTCTTCTCTGGACATCCAGTAGGTCCATTTTTTCTCCTTCAATGAGCAGGGCAAAGTTCAATTGGACTGGATAAAGACTATATTACAGTATATGGATAAACTAAGCCCTATATTCCTGTGCCAGTTCCAGGCTCATTCTTGAAGCTACTAAATGGAGAGGCAAATATCCATACTGCTGTGATGAAGTGCATATCTGGGAGCTCTATCCTCAAGGAGTGTACAGTGGCATTGTGAGGCTACAATTTGCCCTCTTTCTAGCATATTGCCTCCTAGTATGGCCCCTCCCATCTCCAACCTGGTGTGAACTCTGCCTTGCTTTCTGGTTTATACTGGTAACATCATGGCAGCTACATCACTTCCTGGCATGACATCCCCATCCCTTTTCCCACTGACAGATGAACGGGTATCATTTCTTCATTCCTCTCTCTCTTCTCCTGGGTTCCTTTGTTGCTGGGGCTGATAACTGAACCCAGATTCCCTGGACTGTATGCAGGGCTCTTTCCCTTCACACCATGGAGTGGATGTGTTCAGCACTGCAAAGAACTTATTACCATTAATGATGAATTCATGGTGCATTAGCCAGTTCCACAGAAGGTTGAAACCTGTTTGTAGTTCATTTTGCAGAGTGCTGAGTGGTTGCTTAAATGTTAGAATAATATCATCTGTATATAGTGTTGATAGTGAACAGATCCATTGGTAAGTTATTAATAAATATTGAGAAAAATATTTAGGCCAAGAATGATCCTTGTGGGACTCCAGTTCTGAGAAAGATATGACATGTGGGATGTGTATGTTTCTAGTGAAAATTATGACTGTTCTTTCTGTTAGGTAAAAAGAGAAGCATCTGACAAGTGAATCACGAAAACATAGTTGTCTTAAAGAACTGAGAAGTAGGCTATAATCTACTGATTCAAAAGCCCTTTTAATTTCAATGATGAGAACACCATCAAAGTGGTCAACAGGTTAGGTGATTATTAGGCTTATGACCCCAAGACTAGCCATGCTTCCCAAATTAATCTGATAAGTTTTGATATTCTAGGGCTATTTTAAGGGGTATATGTAGGCTTGGACTTGTGTGGTTAAGCATTTACTGGCTGCCTCTATCTAACAGAGGGTTCTACTTGAGAATCTTGAAATAGGAAATGCTTGAAACTTACATCAAGCCCATATGCTCGAATCTTGAAAGCTCAAACTGGCAAAAATAAATATTACAGTGTTTCTTTTTGCTGGAATCTAAACTATGGTGTGATCTCAGAGTTAAAATATGTAAGTAGCAGTGGGTGTGGCAGGTGCAGGGGAGGTTTGACAGGCTACAAAAACAGGTGTGCTTTTTATTATTTTTTGTTGAGCTTACAAGATTCGAGCATTTAGTTTCATGCATTTCTTTTGAGATTTTTGTATAGAACTCTAATAGATGTATAGTTCAAAGACCAGGGGTATAGAGTCTTAGATTTATAGATTGCTGCTAGGCTAATGACCTGGGGGGGGTGCCTTTCTAAGCCTAGCCAAGCTTTCCTGAAAGATTAATGATGTCCTGTATCCAAATAGTACATTGAGGACCAGACAATTATAAGCTACCTCTGTCCATAAGGGACATGGATGCCAGACCCAGTGTAAATTTCCTATTCCCCATACAGTAGTGTAGGTTGTGCTTAAAGTGGGTAATAGACAAATTCAGCTTCACATGGATGGGAAGGCTGTTACAAAGGAGAGGCAGTCTCTGGGACACATATCTGTCTGTCCAGCATGTTCTGTTTAAATCATGACAAAATTCAGTCCTAGAGCTTGTATTTCTGGTACTGTTTGATTTACAAATATGCAGAAGATTCATAAATGTGGGGCTTGCAGATGCTTTGCAAGCCAGGCATAGATCACCCCTCAGCAACCTACAGAGGACTGAGTAGAGGGAAAGGGTTTTAAGGTGCTCTGTATAAGGCAGGTTTGTTATGTCTAGTAATCTTTTTGTATGAACCTCTGAGATTGTTCTAGTTGCTGCATATGCCTGGTCAGGTACATATTGAAGGAAACACTATACTCTATGTTTGGTCTGATAAGGGAAGAGTACATTGGGATAATAAACTCTTTGGACCTAGATGCCATGCCCTTACTTATAAGTTGTGCAACATGAAATAATTTCTTCACCACTGTGGCCACATGGTGGTTGAAGGTAAGGCTACTGTCTACATGTATACCTAGATCTCTGACCAATGTTTCGACTCTTAGTGGCATATTATCAGCATAGTAATTAGCCAGGATGGTTGACTTTCCAAAGGGTACACTTATGCATTTCTTGCCATTGAGTTTAAGACCATGGCTTGCACACCATTTGTTAGTCAGAGATAGGCCTTCTTGAAGAATGCTAGTGTCTGCAGGGGAGTCAATGATAACCTCCAGCCTGCAATCATCTGCAAATTTGGTCAGCCATAAACCTTCAGCATTTGCTTCCATTTCAGAGAAATAGATGGCAAAAAGGAGCAGGCAAAGTCCCCCCTGGGGGACTCCATTGGCCTCTTGGTGGAGGTGGCTTCACCTGTTTGGACCACCTGGGTCCTATCTTTGAGCCAATTTGCTATCCAGTGGGTAATGAAAGGGTTTGCACCTAAATTGGTGAGCTTGCCTATAATGCCTGAGAGGGGTATTGTATCAAAAGCTTTGACCAAGGTCAAAGGAAACTGTGTGCACAATCTTGAATTCTTGAATGCTTGAATGCTTTGGTGACCATCAAAAAAAACAACCGGATTTAATAGGCATGACCTTCCTTTAACAAAGCCAAACTGTGATGGGTACAGAGTTTGCAGGGTTACCTATATCTTCATGCATCATGTCCATGATGATTCTTTCCATGGCCTTATATGAGGCTGGTCAGACTTATGGGCCCGTAGTTACCCGATCAGTGATTGGACCTCCTTTGTGCAGGGGAATGACTGTAGCCATCTTTCATTCCTTGGGCACAAGACCTGACTGTAGGCTCCAGCTGAAAAGTGATTCAAATGGACCAGAAAGTTCATGATTCATGCTATTTATTAAGCATCTGGAAATGTTATCAGAGACCATTGATGCAGTGTTTTTCTCCTTGGAAAGTGCATTGATGACTTGTTCCCTAGTAATTGCTGGGGGATTGTGGTATCCAGTATTTTCTTTGGACTATCATGGCAGAGTGGAGGAGGAGAAATTTGAGCTGAACCTGTCAGTCAAAAGGTTGGCAACAGTTCAGCGTGGGTGATGCCATCTACAATATGTTCTGTGCATTGTTGCATATTTCATCTGAGGTTACGGACATTACTGTTGAAAGCTTTGTGGTTGTCTTTTGCCTAAGAAGCTATTTTTTCTTCAAATGTGGCCTTTGAAGTATTAATTAACCCTCTTAGCTGGCTGTTTAGATTTGTCAGTGGGATTTTAGTATGTAGGGCTTTGTTACTCCTACACTTGGCCAACATTTTTTTTTTCATTTTTTGCATACCTGATTGATATTGTGATTCCACCAGTGTGGCTTGTCTTTTGAGTTTGTTTTATTCTTAATACAAGTGGGCACAGCTCATGTTATACAGCTCTCAATACGGATGTACAGAGATTTTGTAAATAGCTCAGCATATGCTATGGTGTTTACTGGGTTTCAGGGTGCTTAGAATTTAGCCAGGTGTTGCTTAGTAGAGAGAGGTTAGCCTTGGAATAGTTCCTAAAGGTTTTTTGGTTTCGCTGGATCCTCAGATTTAATTTTTATTTCAAGAAATACTGCCTTATGGTCAGATCAGACAAGTGAAGACATTACACTGGGTGAGGAATATTGCTCCCCTATGTTTGTACCCCTGGTAGAAGAATGGACCAACTCTTCCAGGATGTTGGTATTAGCAAAGTTTTGGAATTGCTGGGTTTGTACATTAGAAGCAGTGTAGGATTCCCATTCTGTAGAGGGGTAGTTGAGATCCCCCATGAATATTGTATTGGGTTGAACAGTGAGGGACTCTAGTACATTGAGATAGGTAGTATGGGTTTCCTGGGGCATGGAGGGGACCTATATGTTACAAAGATATGGGACAAGACGCTGTTTATGGTGAGTTGCACATGAATGAGTTTCAGTGGGTCATACATTTTAACTAGTCTGGGTGCGAGGTTGGGTTTAATATAGACTGAGTCTCCTCCACCTTTATTTCCCTCATGTGCAGTAGCTGGTCTAAAGGTGTGAAAAGCATTATAACCTTGCATTGTTGGGATACTCTCAGCAACTTTAAACCAAGTCTCCATTAATACACAGATGTCTACACTCTCCAGGGAGAGGAAGGCTTGCAGGGAGTGGAGTTTTTTGTTAAGACTTCTAGCACTGAGTAGTGCCACCTTCGTAGGTTCAGTTAAGTCAGGAGTTTTATCAGTTTGGCATTGCCAAAAAAGGCAGTATGGGGGTGGAAAGGGTCTTTGTCAATATCCAAAAGCCTAGCGGGGATAAGTGGAGACCATCTCTGGCAAAACTATGTCCTCCCAGGTTGACAAATATTGTACCCACTTGGACTGACACCAGCAGCTAAGCCGATTGTTAAAGTCAGTCATTTTCTGCTGGTAATGTGGCATCATCCTTGGAGAAGGTAGTATACTGCTCATGCTAGACTCATACCCGCCTGACACACATAATCAGTGAGCTTGATCATGTCAAGCAAGGTACATCTCAAATCATTAACACCCACATAGACTATGGCAGTGTCATACTACTAGCTGTTGTTCAGTGACCTGAGTGTCTGTGTGACTTGATGAATCCTAGTCCCGGAAAGACAGCTAACTGTAACTCTCTCCTTATTCAGTCTGGTGCAGCGAACATTGGTGTGCCATAAGAGTGTAGACCATAAGCAAGCTTTCCTTATGTAAGATAGCTAGTTTGAAGCCAAAGTGCTTAAATCAGAAATAAGAAGCTTAGAATAACATTAACAATGACAATGTAATCAGATTAATAATAAACAGTAATAAATGCAGCAGATTAAATGCAACTTAATACTTTAAGAACTTGCAGCTAAAAGTTAAAAATAGGAAGAAGTACAAATACAGTAAAAGCAGCTGAATAAAGTACTATTTTTTAGTAAGTTGGAAGGTAGGAAACAGAAGAAAATTCAAGTTTAAGAGACTAAGGGGAAGGGCCTTTCCAGATAATTCACTAGAATAAGATGATGAGGAGTGTACAAAATCAGATTTTTGGTAAGGGCAGGCAACTCAAAAGCCACTAAGTTAAAAAGCACACCAGCAGGAGGGTGGGTGCGTGGGAAAAATCAAATGCAGACAGAGATCAGCAATAGTCAGGCACACAACAGCAAGTCAAACAAGCACTAAAGCTAAATAAAGATGTCACTAAATATTTAAGCAATAACCGACGACGTGGTGTAGTATACTGAAGATTTACCCACGGTTGGCATCGTTTAATCACGAGGGCAAAGCCCAAGTGATTAAATAAAGCCAACTGTGGTTAAATTTCAATATACCACAACCACGGAACCGGTTATTGCTATTATACAATGACTTTATTTAAGAAAAAAATACTTACTTTTCTTAAATAATGTCTTTGTATAATGGCGCATTACTGTTCTTCCGCTGGTGGTGGTATACTGCTTCCTTGTCTTGATGTACTGCGCATGCATATAGGACTTACCTTCCTATGCATACCCAGTACATCAATGCTTTGAAACGGAAGCAATGGAGAAAAGAAAGTCTCCGTTGCTCCGTTTTTTCTTTATCTTTTTATTTATTAAAAAAAAGGTTTTGGATACTTTATACCAATGGAAAAAAGTCTGGGTGACCGGACCTTTTTCCGTTGGTATATTGTGGGATTTACAACAGGCACTCTGTCCAATCAGCATGCACGTTTTGGAATATTAATGGAGGGCTATTGTATAATTGTAGTTAAATGAGGAGTGCTATTTCTCAGCTCCTCCTACTAATTAGCTGGATGTTGTTCACTGTCTGCAAAAGAATTCTTTTCTAACTAGTGGTAGACAAGACCTCTTAAAACTCCAAAAAGAATAAAAAAAAACTTAAAACAAAATGCAATATAAGAAAAAGATAAAAAAAAAAATACAAGTAACCGAAGCTTAAATTAAAAACTTCGATTTAAAATCCAATGCAGACAGGGATCAGCAATAGTCAGGCAGACAACTGCATGTGAAACAAGCATGTATTTCAGATTACCTATTAATTTGTCCAAGAAATGCTTGAATTGTGCTAAGTGAAATCTCTGCTTCATATGGATGGGAAGCCTGTTTTGGAGAAGGGGTAGACTTTGAGACCCTTATCTGCTCCTCCAACATGTCCTATTTTTGTTGTAGATAAGGTTTATATCCGTAGATCATGTAATTCTGATGCTATTTGTTTTGAAGATGTGCAAAATGTCTATCAGAGCAGGATCAGAGGATGCTTTGTAGGCCAGGCATAGATTGCCTCTCAGCAGGCTGTAGGAGACTAAGTACAGGGACAGGACTTTGAGGCAGGCTGCTTAGAACATGTTGTTTATACCCTGTACTCTTTTTGTAAGGAACCTCTATGAATGCCTTAGTTATTGCATATGCCTAATCAGGTACATACTGAAGGGGGTATTATACTTAATGACTGGTCTGATAATGGCAGACTACAGTGGAACAAATACATGTTTTGACACTAATGCCATATTTTTGCTCATAAGTTGCACAACATGGAATGATTTCCTTACTACTGGAGATTCACGATGGTCAAAGGCCAGATTACTGTCTACATGCATTCTTGAATCCCTGACCACTGGGCCTGTTCTTAGCTGTGAATTATCAATGTGGTAATTTCCAGGGGCAACTGTCTTACCAAATGATACTATAATGCATTTCTTGACAGTGACTTTTGGACCATGGTTCTGACACCAGTTATTGGTCTGCGCCATTCCTTCTTGGAGAGTATTTGTGTCTTTGAAGGATTCTGTGATTGTGCCTACTTTGCAATCATCTGCAAACTTGGTCAGTCAGAGTCTCTTGATGTTGGCCTTAAGAAGTAGATGCCAAAATGGAGTTTCCTCAATACTAAACTTTGAGAGACTCTGCTAGTAACTGGTCTTTTTATGGAAGTAGTCCCCCCATCCTAACTTGTGTTGAATGCTTTGGCCAGGCCAAGGTAGAAATTATGCATCATTCCCCTTGCATACATTGCTTTGGTGATATTCTCAAAGAAGTCCTCCAGGTTGAGTAGGCATGATCTACTGTTGACATAACCAAACTGGATTGGATCCAGTGTCTGAAGGTTTTGTATGCCATTACTAATCATTTCCATGGTAATTCTTTCCATGGCTTTGCATACAGCTCTAGTTAGACTTATGGGTCTGTAGTTACCTGAGTCCATATATGGCCCTCCCTTGTGCAGAGGGATGAAAATTGCAGTCCTCCATTCACTTGTCATGAAACCTGTCTAGAGACTACAGTTAAACAGTTATTGTAGTGGTCCTGATAAGTCATATTTCATGCTATTAAACAGTGGGCCACTTCACATGATTGAAAGCTCAAAATACTGAAATTCATTTGACTGACTCCACAATCGCGAATTTTCAAAATACTGAAAACTCATTAGACTGAATTTCAGAATACTGAAAGCTTACAATGCTGAATTGCAAAATACAAAATGGCAGTGTGTACAGTACTATAAGGTAAGTAAAGGGTATAAGGCCTTTTCCCCACTGTAGTGTGATCCCGGAGTTATTATATATAGTTTGGGAGGCATAGCCCCCCACCTAGTTTGATTTTATATCATTCGGTGTCTGTTAATAAGGTAAGTAAGTAGTTTTTAATTTTGGAAAGAGTCAGTCATTGGTGTAAGTGTGCATCTTTTTCTTTTATAGTTTTTATTTGGTGAGACGAATTGTTGGTGATATTTGTGCAGTTTATTTGATATTCTGAACCTAGATTTTGTGAATGTTAATGCTATTTGTGATGAAATGTTTGGTATTCATGGATCTCTGCATATTTTGTTATGTTAAGCAATTCACAGGTGAAGGGAAACACACATCATGTTTGTGGCTTCACATTTTGTATTTTGCAATTCAGCATTGTAAGCTTTCAGTATTCTGAAATTCAGTCAAATGAGTTTTCAGTATTTTGAACATTCGGGATTGTGGAGACAGTCAAATGAATTTCAGTATTTTTAGCTTTCAGTCATGTGAAGTGGACCCATTAAACAGATATCCTGGGATATTATCAGGATTCATTGATGCAGCATTTTTGGCCTTGGAAAGTGCATTGTGGACTTGTTCCCTAGAGATACCTAGGCAAGTTATAGTTGAGGATATTTCCTGAGGGGGGTATGGGGAAGATATTAAATTGGAACTAAATGTGTAGATTATCTCCTGGCTCAGTATAGGTGGCTCCATTTTTAGTTCAGCACATTGTTGTGTATTGCCTTTAAAGTTGTGAACATAGCTGAAGAATGCCTTGTGATTGTCCTTGGGCTTGGAGGCTATTTTTACCTCAAACTTGCTTTGGCAGACTTAATTTCTTCAGTTGCTTGTTTAGATTGATGAAGGAGTTTTAACCTTGCTGGGCATTGCACTTCCTAATTTTTCCCATGTTCTTCCTTTTGTTATACAACCTATTGATTCCTAAAAGCATTCAGTATAGTAAAGTCTAGGCTCTGGGAGGAGTTGGATCTGCCAGGATATTTGTTAGTGACTTAATTAAGCTCATAAATGCCTTAGAGTCACCCAGGAGGCCATTCTGTTTATTTCTTATAAATACAGTTTTATCAGTATTTGTAGGATTCTGGTAGAAATTTTGAGTCCATAATAGTTTGCTTTCTTGGATTCATTTAAGGGCTCATATTTCAAAGATTTCCATGCCTGATCTCGTTGCCTGAACTTTTGTCTGATCTCGTTAGTAATCCTATGGCAGGAGGAACATTTTAGTCTAGACAGATTAATGATAAATAATCTGTCACGGATTGATTCAAGTAAATTCTAAAATGTGACTAGTGCAATGGTGGGATTGTCCTCTAAATACAATTGTTCCCAATTAATGTTTTCTATTCTTCCTGAAGGTTATTTTCTTCATTTTCATGGGATAGAACAGATGTGTTTTAGGACTTTGGGAAGTTTTACAAAAGGACCACAAACAGATAATGAGGGAGTAGTCATTACGATTACTAGGTAAGATCTGTAAGCCAATACATTTTTTCAAGGAAGTTGACAATACCAATGTCAGGCAGACTGGATGTGTTAAATTGTGGGCACATTCTTGTGGGATAAGTGTCTAGCTGCCTTAGGTTACTGTAAAAGAGTATGTTACCTAGGTTGGATTTGGATTTTCCAAACTAGTAGTCATTTTGGTCTCCTAGAATAAATATTTTTAACTTTAGTTATTGTTTTAAATATATTAAGGTAATATTCAATCTGCTGCACTGATGCTGGGAGATATAAAAGAAAGCTTTGCAGAATTTGGTAGGGTTTTGCTTATGGATGATTTCAGTAACCAGCCTATGTCATTCTCCAGTTTTGTAGTACTCCTTTGAAGTAGAATAGCCTGAAAAGACGAGTTCTTATATACTAATAACAAGAATCCTCCTCCCATGAGTAAGCTAGGTCTGTTATTGAAAAAGATTTAATAGGTTTATCTATTATAGTGCAAGACACAGAGTTCATCTTTAAGCTATGATTATGCAAATACGAAGAGAGAAGGTTTGTATTGCAGGATACATGCTTCTAGAATTAACCACTTATTGTTAGTGCCATTAAGATTGATAGAGGCAATGGTTAATTTGCCAGTATTTGCTGCAAGGGTGTTATAGGGTTAATCATTCCAGGATGAGAGTTTTGGTGTTTAGGGATACTGGTGTTGGAGTTACTAATTATATAATAGGAGTTATGAATGTTTAGGGTAGTTGTACAGCTGTAGATTAAGTGGTTTGCAATGCTGCTAGTAACAGTGTCAAACTTCTCAGCTGTCCCTGACTTTGCAGAAAGTACCTGATTTTGCCTCATATTGTTGGCCTGTTCCTCATAATATTTTGGTTTTCTGGTAAATCACTGAAGATTACAGTCAGTCAATTATGAAAGATACTAGAATTTTCTACTTTTCATTCTTCGCAAAATGCATGCTGATTCAAACCTGTTATATTCATTTTCTAATAGAATTAGAACAACACTTGCAAATCATCCTCAGTTTTGGGCCTTTGTCCATCCATTATTTTTAGCTTTGCATATAATTCATAAGCAAAGAAATTGAGAGTTATCACAGTGATATGGTTGTAGGCTGCGCTATTGGTTATGGGACCTGAGTTAAGTTTTATTTCAGTAATGCTGATCAGCAATATAGTTGTTAGGTTTGCATTGTCAAACATTTTTGGAAGATTAGTTCCACTTTTGGTAGAACAGGATCTTATTTCTTGCATAGATTATCTTTTGTGAGTTCCACAGTACACTTTGTAAGTGCCTATTCCACCATGTGTTAGTGGCAAGGTTAAAGTGATGAATTATATAATTGAAAGTATTCTTACTCACCTTTCTACATAAGTTAATCTTAAAGTACACAATAAGTATGTAAGTACAGCTTAGCGGAGGGTTGTAATGTATAGAATTAAGATGGAAGTAGCTACCCATAAAAGCTAGCTTGCATGCTAGGTGTCAAGTAATATTACAAATGGCACAGTCTCTTCTAGCTTGTAGAAATTGATTAATTATAGAACATTTCTTCATGTCATGTTCTTTTCCTGTTTGTTACCTGAACAACCTTTGCTGACATCAACATTATAAGTCAGGACTACACAGTTTCAGTTTGTACCATTGATTGCAAAGGCAAAAAAGTCAAAAGTGCTAAGTTGCTGAGAAAGCAGTACCTTCCTATATACCATTTGAAACAAAAGATGTCATAATATTTTTTTTTTCCTACAATCTGCAGAAACTGGCACATGTTTGTAATAAAATGGACTGCTGGAGTAAGCTGAAACATCTCAGCTAGAAGAGTTTTAGACTGAACATCTAAAGGTCCCAGGTTGAATACTGGATTTTGGCAAGAAATCCTTTGTCTGTCAGTTGGTGCAGAAGATTACCGCTATGAGCTATTAACAAGCTACTTCCTGCAGTACAGGGTTTGATTTTTTCAGTCTTCTGCTGCCTTTTGTGTGGTCTTGAGCAAGTCACTTAATTAGACAGTACTTTGGTCAATTGGAAATTTGGGCTAGGCTTCTTAACGGTCTCTTGGACTGCATGCCTCGTAATTATTTCTGAACCTATGGATCAAGGTTAGTCACTAGCAAATAATAAATGTAAATACAATCTCTGAAAAAATTTAATTAAAAAAGAAACATATTGCTATCGGACAGGTAAATACCATCGGCATTAAATAGGGGCATACAGTTTGTCTCATCTGTCCTGTTTGCTCTAGCTGTCTCTATGGAACAGAGGGATGGCGCTTCGAATGTGTATGCTTTTTACTGTGCTACAGCTCTAAGTGGATGCCAGGAACTAGAAAGATAAGGGTAAGACGAAGTATGTTTGATCATCTGCAACACATGGTGTGCACGTTATAGCACATGTGGAAAACATATCTGTCAACCTGCAGACATTGAAAATAGGAATAAAAACCCTTGAAAAATAGGAACATCAAGCTAAAAATCAGGACATGTAATTATAAAATCTGAATACCAAATAGCACATAACTCTTCCCGCTTCCAGTAGGAATGTTGGCTACTACTCAGAAACACATTTAAAAAACAGAGACTGACAAAAATAATGGAAAATCTGCAGACTTTAATTAACTTTTGCTTCAGAAACAGGGAGTTGTAAGATGTGTGTCCCACTCCTTTAAATCATTGTTGCCACTAAATATGCCAGCCATATAGTGTCTCTTTTTGTATACTAGACAGCTTCAAAAATCACGTGATGAGGGGGAAATTCATAAAAACATAGGAACATCCAAAATAAGGCCTAAAATAGGAACTTTCCTCCAGAATAGGGACAACTGAGAGATCTGGCTTAAAAATTTCTTTGACTTCATTGCAGGCCATACATGAGGATAGGTTAAGGTAGGCCAAAACAGAAATGTTTCCTATACTGTCCTATGGACGGGATAATGCTATATACATCAATGCCCCTACCTTCTTTCCACATTGCTAAGGAGCATGGGAAGGAGCTATGTGACATGGTAAATGGCGGATTGTAGGGAGAGGCACCTACAACAAATACAGACAAAAATGTTTCTTCCCTCTGCTGTTGCTAAACTTGAGGCGAACTGTAACCAGACAGAATATATAGCACACCTAGCAGTTATATTAAAATGAATCATGACTTATGCAGTTCTAAATGGAAACTTGTAAATCTGTGAAGTCTAATTTAATACAGATGATGTATAATGTCAAAAGAAATATAACCCTTCATAATTTCAAAACAAACAACATAAAGAATGTGCATTTTGATTAAGACGAAAGTGACTGAGTATCCACAAGTATTAGCCCATGTGCTGAGTAAACACATAACATCGTTGGTAACTGTCAAAGGAAATACTCTTCTCTAACTGCTTTTCTTTATATCTGTATAAATCTCTCTCAGACACAGACACATGTATTTATGTATTTATGTATCTATATATCTATCTGTATATGTGTGTGTGTGTGTGTGTGTGTGTGTGTATGTGAATATATATATATATATATATATATATATATATATATATATATATATATAATTTTTTTATTTATTTTACATTTGTTGACCGGGCTAGTCTAGCTGGATATATATATACATTTTCAGTAGAGGCCCGGGGAGAAAAGCTCCACACAGATATACAAAAGTATAAAAATATTGTTACATGGTAAATAAAGGATTAATAAACCAAATAAAACAGGAAGTTAATTACATTTCAGAGATCAAAACACTTAAGAAAAGTAACATTATATATACATACTACCAGCACTCTGTGCATTAATTAAACATCTTAGGTTTCACTTTTGCCAGCTTTCACTGGCAGAATGCCCAGTACAAATCAGGTCATTTCTTCAGTTACTCAGGACTGATGCAATGGGAAATAACCATGCAATCTTTCTGGCAAAGAGCCTTTCTGAAGTACAAACTGGGCCATGTTTGTCACAGCCTGTTTTTTTAAATGTATAAAGAAAGCATGCTGTAAAACTGGGTCACAATTGATGGAAAAAAGGCGATCTGACTTAGCAGGCTACAGGTTTATGTTAACAGTCAGTGGCTCAAACATTTAAACTGTGGTTTCTATTCCAATGCAGGTGTTTAGAGTCCTACTGCAGTGCTGAGACTTTGTCAGCACATTGGGGATGCTGCACTACTGAGCTACTAACTTTTGTAGAAGATTTTAAAAATGATGTCTGTTTTGCTTAAGCTGTTAGTTATTCATGTGAATTTTAAAAATCTTGTGACTTTTGTCACTGAACCACCAGGAGTATTTCTATTAAAGAAACACCATCATTGCCATTATCACCACCTGCACTAATTCTACCAGTGTTTTTGGGATCATGAACCATGACAGGCCTGCCCAAATCAACTTTCATTGGACCTTGTTATATGCCTTCTCATGTCTTAGAGTGCACAGTTGGATTCTCTCTCATCTTTTTTGACAATACTTGTCTCACTGCAAACATTGGGTTGGTTGCGCTGCATCCTGCTCTGAACCCAAACTACTCCTCTACCATCTTACTTTTTACTACTCTGCATATTCATTCATCAGTCACCGTCTCCAGCACTTTCATACAATGTGTACAGACGCTTGATGCCTTTATACCCCCACTGTTGTGAATAATCTCTTTATTCTTGTTCACTTGCATTAGGATGCTTATTCTCCAGTCATCTGGGATATGCCTTCCTCTCCATAGTGTTAGAAGTACCCTCAGGTGCCATATCTCCCCTAACCCACCCAACACCTTAATAATCTCTTCCATGAATTCATTTGAATCTACTGTTTTCCCTGACTTCATTGTCCTTAGTGCTGTTCATATTTATACTGGAGTCTGATTGCCATGAGTCTATAATTAATTCTGATGACATTCCTGAATGTCTTTGGAAGACTCTTGCTCAACACAATTCGCACACCATTTCTAGCCTGCCCTCCTCCTGAGTAGTAGACTCTGAATCCCAAGTAAAGTAGTCACCTAGGTGTACAGAATGTTGTTTTATTAAAACAACATACCAATGATCAAACACAAAACAAAACTAGAAAAAATGATATATATATATATATATATATATATATATATATATATATATATATATATATATATATATATATATATATATATATATATATATATATATATATGTGTGTGTGTGTGTGTGTGTATGGGTTTACTTCACTCCACTCCACTGAATTTTCACATAAACAAAAATCAAAAGGATGAGATGAGAAGAGTGAAATTGCACAAAACTGAACTTTCACATTGCCAAAATTCAGAATAACAAAACACATATACATAAATATATACATACATACGTACACACACAAACACATATATATGTGACTACTTATACCTGCATATTTTGCACTATGTTATGAACTTCTGACCTCTTTGATTATTCTCTCTAATGTACCTGCATTGTGAATTGTTTACATTAGTTTTGTTTATATGATTTTGTTATTGTTTCCTCTGAGCTTATCTCCCTGGGCCTCTACTGAAAATGGACATATATCCAGTTAGACTAGCCCGGTCAACAAATGTAAAATAAAAAATAAATAAATAAATAAATATATATATTTTATATACACACACACACACACACACACACACATATATATATATATATATATATATATATATATATATATATATATATATATATATATATATATATATATATATATATATATATATATATATATATATATATATATATATATATATATATATATATATATATATATATATATATATATATATATATGCATATATTTATGGGTCTACTTCTATACACCAAATTTATACTTACCTGAATTTCAACACTGAACCAAAAAACGCACCACAGTATGTCTACCCCCCCAACTAAATATACCAACTCTGGGATCGCATTACAGTGGGGAAAAGGGCAAATTTCCCCATGTTGACCAACTGTCTCCATTCCCTGTAAAAAGATTTGGTAATGTGCAGTTTTGGTTTTGAGAAAGTTTGGTGTTGTCATCTCAGTAAACTGAAATTCGGATAAGTGTAAATTTGATCTATAGAAGTAGACCTATATATATATATATATATATAGAGAGAGAGAGAGAGAGAGAGAGAGATGCACACACATGTAGATAGTCTTTAGTAAAACAATTTTATTTTATATAAATTAAGCAAACTGAGTGGATGGCTTTGTGAAAAAAATAACATCTGTTGTCTTTACAACATAATATTCTTACAATACCTCTGGTGATGACTATTTGCACTATAAAAGCAGTTTCTGTTCTCAGGTCAGATACCAAAATAATTACTGGGATTTATGTCTATCAAATGAGTTCTACTGTAGTACTCCTTATTTAGAGCCTCTACTCCGGTCTCCAGCTCTTCTTCAACTTTGGAAATGCCTTCAGTCTCCTCTGAACCTTCTCTTGTCACATGTAAGTTGGACTATGCAGCCCAAGAACCCTTTGAAGATTGAAACTGAATATTTACAGGATGATAACACAGTAGTTCCTGCATAAAACATGGGCTTAAGAATGGTAGTGTTTCATAAATGAGCAGTGTCAGGAAATTATCCTAAAATATACCAACCCCCCCACACACGCACACTACTCACACATAGCATGCAAGATACTGACAGAATGGAACATTTTTTTCAGGTATTAATGTTGTTTAATTGCTGCTAATACAATATCCATCTACAATGATCAATTAAAATAATTGTTACTTAGCTTTAATTGTCTGACCAGTGAGCCATATTTTAGGTATTCATTGTACACATTTGACAGATTGGAGTGACAGCTGTCACTTGGTAATTGAGCCATTTACTACTGTAATTAATGACTTCCTCAACCAACACCTACAGTGGCATCCTTCAGAAGTGAATAGCAAGAGTGCTTAGCTAGTGAACTGCGAATGGTGCAGTAGGTATTACAAAACAAAAGTGACACTAACACTTTCGAAGACCCCTGTGATGTGCATATCCTACACTGAGGGAACTAGCATGTACCATGATATCTGTTTAAATTATTCCCACTGTCAAGGCACTGACACTGAGGTGCTTCCATTAAAGTATTAGTAGCACCTGAGTAGAATGACTGGTACTGTAAACTGCTACGGATGAGTCAGAAGTTCCTGCTTTCTTACAGTGCTAGATGCAAGCAGTCTTCTGAATGTAGTGCATTAAGGAGCATTATTTAATAAAGAAATTTGCTAAAATGATCTAAATGCAGATAATAAAGCAATGTCATGCTTTGGCATGTATATTCTGTAATTTTGCTTGATTTTACTGTTCTTACTTGACTAATTCCTCTGATTAAATGCACTACACCATTAGTGCTTGGGAATCTAATACTCCTCCACTAATGTTGCAAATAAGTTAAGCAGTTATGAGAATAAACGCGATGTACACCACCAACTCCACTCAACAAAGCCAAAAAACGAAAGCGAGGACCAATGCAGGCTAAAAGTATACTTTTAGCCTGCGTTGGTCCTCGCTTTCGTTTTTTGGCAGTTATGAGAATACCAATTCTTTAGCAAAATCTCATTCAAATTAATTCTGAGAACAAGAGAAAATCTGTCCCAGAAACAATGAAAAGTAAAGATCCAGTTCTCTGACTGTAAACAGAATTTCAGAAGTTGTATGATGTGTCATTTCTGTGATCTGTGGCAGGCACTATGGGATTTTCATTAGAGCTCTACAGTTACAGGGTATATCAGTACATAAAAAAGAAAAAGAAAATGACAATTGTGACTCCTAGGGAAAATTCCACACCAGTTTTGAGGATTATTCCAATCAACCTTTTTGCCTGTACTGAAACAATGGTACCAACTTTCTAGATATAAATTTCAAAACTGTGCTTCATTTTCCTACAGTAAAGAAGCTAAAACAAAAGTTAATAGTCACTAGCCCTGAATAAGTGCCAACAATAATTTATTTAATTTTGCAGGTAGGTGAACTAGGTGCAGGTAGGTTTTAGCACTGGTTCATCTCTAACCTATTTACAGCAAGAAATATTAGTTCAGACATACAGTCAAAAATAGTATTAGATAAGTGACTAGGAACAAGTAAAATGCAACATATGCTAGGTAAGTAAAGGCTACGCAAAATGTCTATGATATGAAACTGCACAAACATTTAGGAATAAATGGTAAAGATCAATACCTCACATCTGAACACCAAGTTTAACTAGATTTGGCTTGGCTATCATAAGAAAGTAAAGGAGTATTCACCACCACTGTAAGCAGGGTCTATATTATAACTGCAAAACCTCACATACGTGAATACGGAAACATTGACACATATTGAGCGAACCGCGAAAACACCGAACGTCCTGAACCGCGAAATCCAAAATGTGGAATCGGCATACTTGGCCAACCCCACCGCCCGCTACGTACTACCTACCCAAACACAATAAATAATCCACATACATACACTTAACAAAACCCTACTTCTAACCCTAAACTAAAGCTTACATATAATACTATGTATGCATTTACCTTAACCCGCACCCTAACCCTAAGGTCCGTAACTATTGCACACTTACCTTAAGGAGCTATATCAGAGAAGGGCCAACTATGACAATTTGACATTTTGAATTTCGCGCTTCAGGACATTTGGTGTTTTTGCGGTTCGCTCAATAAGTGTCGACATTTCCATATTCATGCAACTGCGGTTTTGCGGTTGCAATAAAAGCATACTGCAAAATAAGACTGATATATTTACAGGAGCATACCAAAATGAAGATAGTAATGAATAGTTATGAAGTAGAACACGATGGAACTGCTGAGTTGTTATGATCAGATGATCTTCTGGTTATAACAGCATGAGGTGGTTACAGTGGAGTTTGAATATGGAAGCAAGATGAGGGTATTAGATGATTCCGATACAGGTGAAACATTGTGCCTAAGCAGTACCATGTTTTTTTTTTTGTTTGTTTTTTTTGGTGCAATACATAAAGATGGAAGACCGTGGAGTGTTTTAATGTGTGCAAAATAGAGTTCAAGATTTGGGACCTTGGATATAGAAGATCTTGCTTGTGCTATGGTGTTAATGTTAAGAAATATTATTTAGGAATCAGACAAAGATGAACATAGGCTCTTGGTGAAATAGCATGAAGTGAGAGACCATTGGTGAGCAAGTCAATAAAGAGACCAAGGTAGATAGCCTTATACATGAAAGGACAGATGCCAACTGTAGTGTGATGGAGGTGGAAAGAGGCAATCTGCCTTCTGAAGAGTGTAGCAATGGTGCTCCTAAAAAGTTTTTAAAAAAGTTTCTCCCTTTTTTAATTTCTCCAAATCTTTTGGGTTTCTAATACCCTGATGGGAATGGACCCCATTCCTAAGTCAAAGTATGATTAAAGTTCATGAAATTAGTATTGTTTCAGTCTTTGATGTCAGCCAAAAGTGCTACTGCAATGTGCCTAGTAATGACTCCTACTGCAGTTCGTATGGAGTTACATTTATTGGTAGCATACCTCAATATGATTATAGACTCTTTTTTTATAAAACCCATTGCTCCTAGTACTATCGGAACTATCTGGGTATCTTTCTTCCACTTTGCTCTCATTTCTACTTGCAAATCCTTATATTTTATGACTTTGTGTCTCTCTGTACACAGGACACTGTAGTCACTGGGTGTGGCGATTTCAGTGATCTACTTTTGTCTTCTTTTTTGGACCACTACTTCTGTTGATGTATAAGTGATTACATGTGTTTGTTTTTTGAAGAAGTCTCTGACGAAAGCGAGTAATAAACATTTGTTTACACTAATTCTTGGTCCTCCTCTGTTTTTGGCTATTCTGGTGGTGTATTTATTAGTCATGGTTTTCTGGAATTTTGAACCTTTTCAGTGTTTTTGATCTATCTTTTGAACTGTTAGTAATGGATGATCCCATGTGATGTAGACTTCATCATTTTCTATGATGCTTTGTGGCTCATGTTTCCAGTGTTTTTCAGCCACTTCAGTACCATAATGTTTGCACAATCCCCAGTGCAATAGTCTCGCCACATTATTATGCCTTTCAGTATACAGTCCTTCTGCCATTAGTATGTCGCAACCAGCAATGAGGTGTGCAACTGTTTCCAGTTCTGTTTTACAAAACCTATATTTGTCTGTTTCTCCCACATGTTCAATGGACTTTGTAAACCAACGTGTACGTAGCCCACTATCTTGTGCCGCCAATATTTACCTTTCATCTCTTGGTTTGAATTCGCTTCTCCTTAACCATTTCTGCATTTGTTTCTGATCAACTTGAGGTTGTTCCAGAAGTTTTCTATATTTGCAACTATATTTATGCATTTTCCACAATTCTTGCTTTCTCATCCGGTCCTTTACGTTATAGTCTTTCTTTTGTTTTTGGCACACTCAGTTGCTGCCTGGTTTTTATCCACTTGTAGTTTGATTTCCATTCCTGCTTGATGCTGATATGCTTCTGTTAGACTAAGCAGGGAAGTCATCTTAGATTTATTCTCCTCATGTTTCAAAACTTTCATTACATTTGGGTCTTGTGAGGTCAATGGATATGTGTGGAGTCCCACGATTGCAGATCTGTACATGTAATCAAGTTCAAGGAGGCCCATCCCTCCTTCAGAACAGGGAATATATAATCTTGGTATTCACTGATTTTTATACATCATTTGGTGAGCATGAAGCATCCTTCTTGCTCTCCTATCTAATCTATCCAACACATTTTGGGGCCAGTCAATCACTCCAAAACTGTAAGTTAGTACAGGAAGAGAAAATTGGTTTATAGCCTGGATTTTGTTCCTATATGTCAGGGCTATTTTCAGGATTAATTTAAGTCTTCTGAAGTACTCCTTACTAAGTTTTAGTCACATTTGTTCATGTTTATTGTTGATCCTTCATCAATTTCCAAATATTTAGACACTCCCTCTTGCGCATCTTTTTTATATCACATTCTTGTCCCAAACTGATGTTTTCTTGGTGCTGCAGTTCTCCTACTTTAAAGGTTGCTTTTGCACATTTATCAAGACCAAATGACATTCTTATATAATCTGAAAAAGTTTTTACAACTTGCAGTTGTACTTTCAGTTCTTCATCTGATGAGCTATACAGTTTCAAATCATTGACAAAGAGAAGATGAGAAGTCTTTACACTTTGTTGTTTTCTAGGAGCCAAATTATAGCCATGGCCTAAGCTGTTAAGTAGACAGCTTAATGGGTTAAGGGCAAGGCAGAATAGCAGTGGTGACAGAGAATCACCCTGGAATATCTCCCTTTGATTTTTTATCCCTAGAATAATAATTTGTCCTTTATCATGGCTTAATAGCAAAGTGGTCTGCCACTGTTTCATGGTCACTGTAATCTAGTTGATCATTGTAGGGTGTATCTTATACATTTTTAAGCACTCTTTTATCCATGAATGTGGGATACTATTAAATGCTTTTTTGTAGTCAATCCATGCCATCCCCTGTGATCAGCAACACATGAACCTTTAGTTATCTGTTTTTTCAACTAACTTCACCAAATGCCTTTGGGTCTATATTACATTGTCAAAAGGGCTGTTCATCAAACGCCCTTTCATTGACAAGTAAACCTTGAAGTACCAACACTCTGAAAGGCCACTTCAGCAAATTTTTTCCCAAGGGAAAAAAAATCCTTGGCCAACAACAAACAAACTGTCACACCCCAAGAAATGGGGGGGCTTCACCCCCCTCAGCCCCCCACCCCCCCAAACTAATTATACCAACTCTGAGATTGCACTACAGTGGAGGAAAGGGCACATTCCCGATGACGGCCAAGTGATTTTTTTTCCCCTGGGAAAAAAATTGCTGATGTGGCTGTTCAGAGTTTTGGTACTTCTATGTTTACATGTTGATGAAAGGGCATTTGATGAACAGCCCTTTCGTCAAAGTAGTATAGACCCAATGCCTTCCATACCATGGAGACATTCAAGTTTTATTTTTGCAAAAAGTTCTTAACATTTGACGGCAAAACAACAGAACTCACTGCTCACATCTGCTGATGTCCTTTAAGGGAGAGGTACCCTTTTGATTCAACCTTTAAACAATGATCTTGAACTCTAGCTCTGACAAAAGATTTAAATGATAATGCAGTTCTTCAACAAATCTTACTATAATACCATACGACTGGGGCACAGTTGTGGAGGCATTGCCTGAATACAGTGTCTCAAAGGATAACCTGGCACTTCTGGAAGCAAGAACTGAATTGGAGAAAACTTGCACTGCTTCAGATGGTGTCAGACAATGCATCGGGTGGAGGATGGGGTTCTATTCAAGATTACCTCCCTCCCTCCTTACCTGCACTTTTTAGATGCTTCTCTGGTTGATGATTAAAATCACATCAATAGCTTAATTGTATTTCTAGATCTAGTTATTAAGGTAGCATCAAAACAAATGAAAGTTGATAGAGGAAAAGCAGGATAAAAGAAAACAGCTCATGTAAGTAATCACTATAATCTTTAGACTTTAAAGATTGTATAAAAATCTTTCCACCGGGACTCCTATATTTCTTATAAAATCCCACAAAAATACCCACTGTAGAAGTCCTTTTCTTTTAACCATAAAACATTTCTTTGTTTTTTTTTTTCATTTAAATGTAATTAGTGCCGTAGCAACTGTGCCTTCTGTGTTAATAATAATACTAGATTCCATTGACAATTTATACCCTAAACTCTCCCACCTACCAATCAGGAACTAACCACAAGGCACTTTTTGATATAAACTTATCAAGTAGGTAAATACAAACTAAGTTAACTAATATTGAATATACTGATTACAACAAATATTTCATGCTCAGATTGTTATTTTAACTTTTCAACTATAACGTGCCTAAGGCTAAACTTTATCGAGCCTTAGTCTGTAAGAGATGAGAGGTCCTGTCATGATACAGTTCAACTTCAGGAGGCATATACATAAATTATTTTAAAGTACTCTGGGCTGAAGAATGTGCCTAGGCAGAATATTGAGACTAGTCAATGGCATAATATGAATGCCCTTGACATGTTCCTGAACCCTTAGCCTTACTTATTTCATTGTTTGACCAACATAATGACAGCTGACCTTGATAGATTTGTATTTGAGGGACTTCCTATTTCTAAAAAACTCCCTTATATTGAATGATTTTAGCTACACTTTTATTAATTAGAGCTCATATACCTCAGAAGTTGGATACACTCAGGGATATTTAGCCCTAATAAATAAAAACTCCTTGGAACCGATAGTCAATATGCTAAATAAAGGTCAAAATATTCTGGACCCGGTTCTAACTAGCATAGCTTCTACATGTACCACCCATGTAATTACTCTACTTCTGAATACAAACGTGTAACCTTCTCTGTCTAAATCACTCAAACTACTGAAACCAATAATTCTGAATTCAAGGACTTCAAATGGATAAATCATATTAAACTTTAAGACACATTATTGAAATTCACTTGCAACACCACCATTCTCAACTATGAAACAGCTGTCATCTATACCAGTGAGTTTTGTGCCCATCTAAATAAATGTCTAACCCTAACCTTCCTTAATAGAACAAAATATAAAGGGAAGTTTAAGACAAAAAAAAAACACAGTGGAGATCCACTAGTATAAATAAACACAATAAAAATAATAAACTTCTTAACTCATACAGTAGATTTAAAACTCCTCACATTAAATATCAGAGGGCTAGCAGAGCAAATCACAAACTCAAATTATTATTTGAAACAAACAGCAATCATAAGTTCTTTATCTATATTAGAAGACTACGAAACAACACACAGCAGTGTTTGGAACTAATCCATAATGGGACCACCTACTCTGACCCAACTGATGTAGCAAATGTACTAGCAGACAAATTTAATGCAAACTCTGCCTAGGGACAAGTTTCCCTTCTCTGCCATTTCTCATACCTCTTACACCTTATAACATCACAGAGGCGCATGTGCTAAAGGTAGTTTCAAAGACCAGATGTACTATTTTCATGGGTCTGGATAATTACCTGGATGCCTTCTAAACAGTATTATACATGCCTTTTTAAAAACCTCCCTCTCCTTAAACTGTTTAATATAAGTCCACATATAGGGTATGTTGCCAAAGTATGGTGAACTGAATTGATGATGCCCTTATATAAAAGTGGCATACCTCTCAACTGTCCAGATTTTTGCAGAATGTCCAGATTTTTGCTTCATATTTTGAGCTATTTCTCATAAACTTTGTGGGTTTCTGGCAAATCATTGAGGACTGAAGTCATTAAATAATGACAGACATTTGAGATTCAGACTTCATACCCTTCAGATAAATGCATGCTAACACAGATCCTATTAATCTAGCAGCATTCTAAGTTTATAAGAGTAATATTTATGATCTGTCCCTATTTTTCAACCTTTGTCCACACCCATTATTTTAAGCTTTGTCCAGATTTCTTGAACTAAGCAGTTGAGAGGTATGAAACATAGCCCTACCACAGACTCCAGAAACTGCAGATCCGTTAGCCTGACTTGTTAGATTTGTAAAGGCATAGAATGCACCATAGCTGACCTCATCAACTGTAATATCAAAAAATATATTAGGCATTACACACACCAGTTTGGCTTTGTCAAAGAGAGACCTGCTTACTTAATTTAGTTAACTTCTTTAAAAAAGTCAATCATGCTATAGACAACTGTCATCCTGCCCATACAGCTTATGTGGATCTAGCCAATGCATTTGACACTTCCAAGATGGCTGCATATTGAGTAACAGCTTAATTCTAGCCCTCCAAGTGTTAAAACAGAAACTCAGCACAGAAAGCCAGTGGACTTATATTTCTGGGTAAATATCAGTAACTGGCTAGTAAGTGCACGGTCTGGATACCAGGAAAAAAGAAAAACAGAGGACCTGAAATTAAATCAGCTACAAAAGGTGACGAAAAAACACTGACTGGGAAATGGACTGCAGTTGTTCAGCAACAAAGCAGTGTAAGCTCCAGACATGACTTCCATCAGCCCAGAGGAAAGTATAAGACAACTGCAGACAGACTTGATTAAAATAAACAAAACACTGATGGAGTATATAATCTCAAATAACAAAAGGCTAGAAAAAATGGAAGAAGAAAACAAATATTCAGCTGAGGTGATAAAACTGCAAAAATCAGAGGTCAAAATGAAAAGGATAGCTGAACATGAGACTGCTCAAGAAGAGATGTTTCAAAAAATAATAGAAGTAGAGGACAGAGCACAAAGGGAAATCCTAAGATTTTCTGCTGTACTAGAGAAGCTGGAAGGAACAGACTGTATTAATTTTATGAAAGCAAAATAAGCAATTGGACTGGAAATCCACAGCAGGAGTTGTCAATTGAAAGGACACATCGTGTGTATGCTCCAAACCTGGCTGTGAGAAAGCAACCTAGACCTTTAATAGTAAAGATATACTCCTACCAGCAGAAGAGTTGATTCTGACGAAACCTGTGGCAAAAGGACAAAGTACTAAAAGTAGGAGACAGCAGAGTGTTTGTGGAGAATGGTTACTCACTGTATGCCATGCAGAAGAGGAATAAATGTATTCCATTATATAGTGAATGCTGAGAAGCAGGGATGAGATTCAAACTGCTGTACCCAGCTATATTCAAACAGTTCTTTCCTGGAGGGACAAAATCATTTTTTGATGCAGTACATGCTAAGGAGGAAATAAGTTTGTCCAATAAAAAGTAATTTGTGAAACAGAAGGAGATTCTGCTTCTTGTTATTCTGATAATAAAGACCACAGACAGATTGTACCAGTGAAACCATTTCCAATGTTTCAATGGAAAATGCTTGAAAAAAGGAAAAAAGGAGAAGAGTTGACTATAAGAATCAAGAGTACATTGGAAATGAAGCAAATACAGGATTTGGGAGTTGGAAATGAACAGGAATAAAATCAGTAACTTGGAAATTGACAAATGTGGAATTACAAAGCAATAATTATATTTGTGAAATATGGTAGGAAAATGCAAATCTGGAAATATTGGACTTTTTTGACTTTGTTAAACTTGTAGGGGACTCTAAAGCATATGCCTTAATTCATGTCATTAATGTTCGGAAAAATACTTAGGTGGAGGAAGAGGAGAGAGAAAGTTAATTGTAAGTAAATCAATTTTTTTTTAAAGTAATATTTTTGTAGTGTATGATTTTCTTTGCATGCTATAAAGTACGTAAAGTTTTCTCAGTTATTTTTTAGTGTAATAGGGATACTAATGTAAGCAAGTGTTACTTTTTTTTTTTTTTTTTTGAAGTGAAACTTCTTTGGGCATGGCAGTGCAAGTTCAGAGTGAAATGAAAAGTGAAATGGAAGTGAGACTCCACCAGACAGTGGCTCTGTTCAGTGCCTGACAGTATGATAAATCTCAGAAAGAAACAGGTGTAGCCTGTCTAAGGAGGACAAATGTACAGGATCACTGTATGGATATTTCACAAAGCTGTGCCCATATTTAAGTTTTGCACCACATCATGTAATACCTCCTGTGCTCTGAAGTATTCTTAAACAATTTATAGGACAATAATAAATTAATAGAACTGTGTAAAATTACAGGACAGACCAGAAGGTGCCAGTGATAATGGTGAAGAGGCATGTTCAGAATTTCAATAAAATGTAGAAAACCACACAAAAGAGCGAACACGTAACTGAACACAGAAAAATTAAAAAATGCCACCAACACAGGTATGGCCACACTAAAACCAGAAGGACTTTATTAAATATAGCTAATACACTGAGTGCTTTCACCTACAACCTCAGGGTTTCTTCAGAGTCTGATTTTGAGAATTCTGAGAAATGACCGCATTACATCACTCCAAAATTACAACAGACAACTTGCACTTCCTCTCACCTGTTAATTGCAGGAGGGGGCATCACTTTGCATAAAGCAGGTGCACTATAGTGATCATACTGCTACCTTGTGGTCTATTTAGCCCATTGCATAAGCTGTGGTGTATTTTATGTGGGCAAAACTGATCAGAGACTACATGATAGGATTAGGGAACACATATATGATATCAGTACTAGGACCACCACTAATGCCTTAGCTATATATGTCATTCACAAAGGGGACACACACAAATTTCACTTCCTAGTTAGGGAAAAAACTAGACTGGATGGGAGACATGGAGATGTTAAAAATAGGACAGAAAGTAATGAAACCTGCTGGATTATTAAACTAAGAGATGACCGTGGTAATAGTTTGATTGACCAAGTCCCCATCAAACCCATATTGAAGGCTAGACCTCTGTATAAATAACATATTCTTAATAGGATGTTAAAAAAGATGTGTATATTGGTGGGGTAACAGGGCAACATATATTCTTTACATATACTTTTCATACACATTGCTTATTATTGTATAGGCTGTTTATATGCAATTTTTATATTGTATAGATATATACACTAAACAGGTAATGTGGTTATAACTACATATTTTATTATATAGCCTTGAATGTAACTAGTTTTAATATATTATTTAGTACTAGCTGTTTCTGCAGTAGCAATGATGATGTTTCTTTAAATGTGCAACAAGCAATCAGGAAGGTAGTGCATTTGAATGTTAAGCACTGTATTTAAGGAATGAAGCTATTTGACTAATAGTACCATCAGAAGAAGCAGTCTGAGCAACTGTGAAAGTGTATGTTTGGATTCCATTAAATATGTTTTATTTTTATAACTGCTGGCTAACATTTTATTCTGCTTCATGTTATGCTTTCCCAATGAAAAAGAATATTGAATATTATAAAGCCTTTTTCTAGCAAATAAATGTATGCTTAGTAGCAACTTTATATCTGGTCTTCATGTCACCATGGAGACAATCTGATAAAGAAAAATTGCTAGGAAATAATGTTTTCTGAAAGCATTCAAGTGTTTTCCTAGCTGGGAAAGCTATAAAGATAAGATAGAACCAGACAGCATTTAGTAGAAGTACAGACTGTACCATGTGTCTTAGTGTGGATAACCTTTGTTTTAGGTTAACCCAAGTCTGTAAGTGTGACTGTCAGTTTGGGATACATATTCCTATTAGGAGAATAAAACTTCAAAATTTGAAGATGTACATAGTTTTGTGTGTTAGTTTTAAGTTAATAGGTTTTAGGGGGGTATTGGGGTATGTCTTTTTTGTTTAAGAGCTTTCAATAAAGCAAAATGTTTTGTAAGATGTGACATAGCCTCAAATGGATATGTCAAGAAATAACTGAATAAATCATCAACCTTCCAAACAGTGTATATATGTAACATAAAAGCTGTAACTAGACACTTAACAAAAAAGCTGTTACACATAAAAGGTGGGAATAATAACTTTTTAACACAATGATACTTTTTGTAGTGTCTTGTCTTTAAATGCCAGTAGTCTCACAGGTAAATACAAAAAAGAAAGAATAGTGAACTATATCAAAAAGTGTAGAGTGCAAATAGTTATGCTACAGGAGACACACTTGGAAATAACTGAATGTGTGAATTTGATAAAGAAAGGTTTTCAGGATGATTATTTAGTGAAATACCTGGGACAAAGGAAAATAAGAGTACTTATATTAATTGCAAGAGGAGCTCCAATAATGATAGAAGAGGATAGAAAAAGATAATAATGGTAATTTTGTAGTTCTAAGGGACTACTGGCAAGGGAGGAGGATTATACTGGCATGTATTTATATTCCACCTCAAACTGCTATAACCCATTTTAAGAAAATTCTGGGAAAAATAATCAGCTTTCAGCAAAGAATATCACTTGGAGACTGGATTTTGATTTTGTCAAGGTTAAAACATTATAAAACTTCATTTGTTGGCATGTTTTAAAGCAATTTATTAAATAGAAATAACACATACGGGAGAATATACTCAAGAAAATATGTCTCCCTGAATAAAATAATTAATGATCTTTTATAGGAAAACTTTAACAAAGTAATAAACTTTATCAATCATAATATTGCTAGCATCCAACAGAAAAATGCTAAGTAATGTTGTTTATAATACAGTTTATTCTTTAAATCATTTACTAAATATCTAATGAAAATATGTCAAGTTTAATAAAAATAGATTTGCAATTTCTTATCTATGTTATTTAACTTAGTATGGAAATGCTTCCTCTTATCACATGATTTAAAAAGAATGCTGCCTCAGGCTCAGGAAATGAAAAATAACATTCTGTACTTTTCCATGTATCAACTCATGGTGCTGTAACAAGTACACTAACCTTTTGAAAACACATGCAATTTCATTTTAACCCTTTACAATTTGCAGCAGTGAAAATGTGTCTGGGGGCCCAGAAGGGAAAATTTAACAAAGGAGGGCAGATTTTTGAAGAAATTGGCATGGAAGATGTGAACTCAGTACTATGAGTTTTGAGTGAATTTACATATTATTCTGCAAGATACAAATTGGTCTAGGCTAGACAGAATTTACATTTCACAGGAACATATACATTTAATTGAAAATCTTCATATGCACCCAAAATCTGCCCAAACAACCGAGACCTCTAAAGCAGAAATGCAAGCAACCTCCACCCCTCAACACAACCCAAATGACACATAGCCCACATACTCAGTGTGCCACTCAACTACAGCCCATAAGGCATAACATACCCAACACTCTAGTCATAGGTGACTCTATAGTCAGGCACACTGATGTTCCACTCACCAGGCTAAACAAGGAAAAAGTTACTGTCAGCTGCCTGTCGGGTGCTAGGATCCGTCACATAATGCACGCACTCAGGTCACTCCACAAGTACAAATATGACTCTGTCATTGTCCATGTAGGTGTGAATGACCTGAGATGTACCTCCCTGGACTACATGAAAAGAGACATGGAGGAGCTCTCCAATCTTGTAGCCCAGGCAGGTATGACCCTCACCCTGAGTAGCAGCCTGCCATCACCCAGAATGATACCACAGTACAAGGACAAAATGATTGACTTCAACAATTGGCTAAGCTTCTGGTGTCATACTGACAAAGGCTCTTGCCACACCTATATTGCCTTTTTTAGGCAAGGTTCAAATGACAAATTCACCACCGTAACAGGTACAAGCAAGCAAAACCTGAGGGTAATGCTACTCAATGCTAGAAGTCTAAACCTCAAAATGCACTCACTCGAGGCACTCCTTAAAATGGAGAACATCAACATCTGTGCAGTGACAGAGACCTGGTTCAAAGCTCCAGAGAGCACCCCTGCATTACCAGGCTATAATTCATACCACACCTTTCAGCCACCAAACCCAGACCGAAACACTAAAGGTGGAGGCGTGTCCATATTCATTAAGGATATCCACACCTCCAAGCTAGTTGCTCAGCATAATGCATCCGAGATTATCCAAGTTCAACTAACTCTGGGCAAAACTGCGATCCAGATTGTAGCTTGCTACAGACCCCCCCACCATGCCCCAGGATTCCCACTCCTCTTTTCTTGATACACTGGAAAATATTAAGGTACAACCCAACACCCTAATAATGGGTGATTTCAACTACCCCACCATTAACTGGGAAAACTACTCATGTACCAACTTTTTTGCTCAACATTTTCTGGAATTCCAATGCCTTGGATCAACTTATTCACATCCCCACCAGGGGCAGCAATATCCTAGACTTGGTCATCACCAACATGGGTGACCGGTGTTCCACACCAGTGCTCAGCTCCTCATTGGTCAGATCCGACCACAAGCTAATCACCCTAGACATCCACATCCCGCTCCCACCCCGTTAGGAAAACAACTGTAAAACATTTCTCCAAAGCCAACTTCATACTTCTTAAGACAGAAGTAGCAAACTTCACGACACCCATGTAGATGGACAATGGAGGTACGACTGCTGAATCCTACACAAATGCACTTTATAAGCACTTACATGAGTGCATGGATCGTGCTATCCCTAACAGAACCAAGATGCTATCCCCCAAAAAAAGGGAGCCAATCTGGTGGTCTACTGCCATAAACAAACTCTACAACAGAAGAAAGAAACTGTTGCAAAAAATAGTAAAAGCCCACGATTGGAGGAACTCCCTGGTCAGCTTCAGTAAGAAGCTGAGATCCCTCATAAAATCCTCTAAAGCTAGTTATGAAAACAAAATCGCCATTGATTCTAAAGACAACCACAAAGCATTCTATAGATATGTCAAGAATCTCAATGGCAACACTCAGATCTGCTCTGAGTTACAGTACAATGACACTAAATATACAGAACCAACTGATATTGCCAACATCCTGGGAGATAGGTTCAGTGCTAACTTTACCCCCCTCTCACCCCTAAAGGGCCCATCTTTATACCAGAAGAATACAAAGTTCCTGTAATCACAGCTGCACAGGTAAAAACCTCACTCTCCAAAGCCAGGAACACAGCATCCATGGGACCTGACAACATCCCAGGCTGCCTTCTACATGAACTACAGAATGAACTGGCACCCCACCTAAGTACCATGTTCAATCACAGCCTCACCTCTGGCTTTGTGCCCATTGAATGGCTCACCGCGATGGTTATCCCACTCCACAAAGGGGGGGCCACAACAGACCCCGGGAACTACCGCCTGATTAGCCTGATGAGCCTGATCTGCAAGGCCATGGAACGTATCATCATGGAACTCATAAACAAAGACATTGGAGATCTCCAAACTCTGGACCCCACACAGTTCGGGTTTGTAAAAGGCAGATCATGTCTCCTAAACCTGATAGACTTCTTCGAAGCAGTTACCAAAGCCATAGATGAGGGTAAGGTGGTTCACACAGCCTATCTAGATCTTGCCAAGGCATTCAACACCATCCTCCACTCTGGAATTATAGATAAACTCACTAAACTAGGTATAAATCCCTATGTCACAAGATGGGTTGCCAACTGGCTTACTGACAGAACCCACACTGTGAAAGTAGCAGACTCCAAGTCAGACTTCAGACCAGTGACAAATGGAGTACCACAGGGTTCAGTCCTGGGTCCTCTCCTGTTTGGTATCTACTTCTCTGAAGTACAGGCTAACACAGAAGGTCTTTGGCTAACTAAATTCACAGATGACTGCAAACTAGGAGCCATAATCAAAACTCCTAATGATGTGGACATCCCACAAAAGGGCCTCACTGAGACAGATGCCTGGTGTCAAAGCCATGGTCTCAAGCTCAATGCCAAAAAGTGCATTGTCATCCCCTTTGGTAAAAAATCTGTACCCATGAACTACCACATAGGCGGTAGTCTACTTAACACCGAAAGTGTGATAAGAGACCTTGGGACACAGGTGGACAGTAGTCTCTCCTTTGATAATCACATCACCACAGTGGTCAGGAAATCCTTCTAAGTGGCACACCTCATCACAAAAGGTTTCTCATCCAGAAAAAAAGAGGTCATTGTTCCCCTCTACTCATCACTCATTAGACCCAATATAGAGTACAACACCCCTTTTGGTATGTACCTCACAAGACATCTACAACAACTGGAAAGGCCACAGAAATACCTCACAAAGAGGATTACTGGCCTCAAACAGATGCCCTATGCAGTCCGACTCAAAAAACTCCAGCTTTACTCCATCGCATATCGCCTACTCAGAGGCGATCTCTGCCTAACATACAAAGCTATGTCAAACCCAGAGCTGTTGGACATGCTCCACTTAAAGAAATCCCAATCCCTCCGAGCTACACACTCTAGAGACCTAAACCTTGTCACCACAATAAACAGAACATGCTGGAGGGATAGATTCCAGTCCCAGAGACTTCCCATACTCTGGAACAGACTAACTATCTATGTCAAACAGAGCTCCTCATTAGCACTCTTCAAGAAAAATCTTGATGATTGGATGGGTAATAAGAAATTCACCCCGGGGATCACTTCTGTGGTTCTGCTTGATAGGGGCACAGGAAAATAATTTTCTTGGGTGGCAAAAGCCAGGGTACCTTTTTGGCTAGGCTTGTATAGGCCCTAGGGCCAATAGCCTAGTACCTACCTATGAACCTATGAATAACTATTTTCAGGTCATGGCCCAATAATAAATAAAATATAAACACAGGGTAATCAAATAAAATGAGACACTGGCACTTTTCCCACCTATCTTTTGAAAAGAGAGGAATTTAAGGTATGGGTAGTGGAAATTATTCAGGAGCTATTAGAGAAGATAGAAATTTTATTTATTTATTTACATTTGTTTACTGGGAAATTCTGACTGGACACAGGTCCTTTTTCAGCAGTGGCCCGGGGAGAAAAGCTCCACAGAAAGACATGGTAGATGGGAAAACAATAACAATAAAGGTATGTATGCAGTAGAAGTGATCATGACATGGAGTAATACAGGAGCAGAATCGGTACAATTGAGTAGTAAGCTCTAATTACAAACATTGAGAAATAAGAAGTAAAACACAATGCTACAAATTTTCTAGACAGTGACTAGATAACAATAATAATAGACCAAACGATAACTAAATCCTGGCAGGATTAACAAGCAGTGAGCAATCTTCAGTTCAGTTTTATAGTGATAGAGAGGATACTCTATCTAAATCTGGGAAAGGAGAGAAGGGTTGCGGGGGGGTATTAGTTGGGGTTTGGACAAGGACAAAGCCAGTGATAAATTAGGTGAGATTTAAGTGCAGTCTTGAAAAGACTGCAGGAAGGAAAGGTAGTTATGGCAATTTCTTCTGATATAGCTAGGGAGTGGGATAAAATTAAAGTGGAGTTTAAAAATAGGGTGGAAATAAAAGAAAGGGTGCTATGGTTGAGAAGTAACAAGAATTATTTAGAGGGGTTGAGAAAATGTTAAATTATTGCAGAATAAGGGGAATTTCACAGAACAAGAGGAGGAGGAGCAACTTCAGAATGCTAAACAAAAAATAATGGATTACCTCAATAATAAGCACATTGCTGTTAAGCAACTATTTTTTGATAATATCACTACAGCACAAAACCTTTTAACACAATGACTCAGGCAACAGAAAGTAGAAAGGGCTGTTACTAAGCCTAGGGAGCCTACAGCAAGGAAACTTACAAGAAATCCTGTAGAGGTATTAGAAATATTTTGCAAATTCTATGGAGGTCTATATAAAGCAGGTATATATGGAAATAAAGAAATGGTACAAATGGAAATGTTAGTGGAAGAATTAAATACGGCAAGGTTAGAGGTAGATGAGGCTCAATTACTAGGAGTTAGGATAGGAAGAGATGAGATAAAAATGGTGTTGTATAACCAATCCACAGGAAAGTCCTCAGGAATAGATGATATTCCTGTGGAAGTTTGGAAGTTAGGAGGGGAAAAACTGACAAAGATCTGGAAAGTTCTCTTTAACAATATTTTAAGAAGGAGGATAATCATCAATATCCTGGTAGAAGGTGGTGGTGGCTGTTACACCTAAAGAGGGTACCCATCAGATCCAGCTTCATATAGGCCCATTTCAATACTAAACCATGATTATAAAGTGTTTATGCCTATAATGGCTAAAAGAATGGCAAACATGATACTAAAATTGATAGATATGGATCAATGTGGTTTTGTGGAGGAGAGGCAAACATTTACAACACTAACAGAACCCTGATGATCCAAAGGGAAGCAGAAAATAAGTAGATACCATTGTTGTTGGTGGGTGTTGATGCAGAGAAAGCATTTGACAGAGTAAGCTGGGACTTTATGAGCAGGGCAATAGAACTATTTGCATTCCCTGATACAATTATAAGGTTGATTAGGAGGATATATGAGTGATTGGAGGTGAAAATTAAAGTGTGTGGGTTCCTCTCTGATAATTTCTGCTTGAGCAGAGGGAACCAGGTAGGGGTGTCCTCTTTCTCCTTTATTTGCATTATATTTAGAACCATTGGCAAATAAAGTAAGGGACTCAGAAATTCAAGGATATAATTGGTATGGTAGTTAAGAAAAGCTGGCTCTATTTACAGATGACATTATTTTATACCCAATAAAACCAGAAGAAGGACATTTCAGTGTTGTGGAACATTTTGAGACAGTTTAAAATCTTTTTGGGATACAAAATTAGTGAAGCTAAAACAAAGGCAATAGGTGTAAATCATGTACCCACATATGAATTGGTTTAGCTGTAGCCATATTTATGGGGACGTGATAAAATAAAGTACTTAAGAGTACGAATTAAAAATGATTCCAGTGTAGCAGCTATGGATATGTGGGAAGAGACTAAACAAAAGATAATACAACAACTGAGAAATTGGAAGCTCTGTTACATGAATATGGATAGTAAGATACAAATAGATAAATGTATTTAGTCCCTTTAGTCTTATACACAAGTCAGACATATTTTTATAAACCAGAGAAGGTGTGGATAGCAATTTATAAAGAAGGATTTTATCTGGGAGGGGAAAACAGCAAAAGTCTAGTGGGATAAACTGATTCTTCCAATAGAACAAGGTGGATTGGGATTACCTGATTTGAAGGGGTATTTCAGAGCTACACAGTTAACAATCCTATGCATAGCATAAGCTGAAACCTATAATTCAAAGTGGAAAGGGATGATGAGGAAACATGGGAGAAACTCAGGAAACAAGGAGAGACTGGGATTTTGGATGCAGATCTTTAAGGAGAGTAACAATAATCAGACAGAATATTCTGTTCATAAAGTAGCAGAAAGTATGATAAGAACTAAGCCAACATGGGAATGGAGAAAGGAGATTTTGCCAATAGCGATGAATGCAATTAGGGATACAGACAATAGGCAAGGGGGGACTGGAATTTATTGGAAAAAACTGGTAAAGAAACCAAGGTACTGGGAGCAAATAATTAGAGAGGGAAAGGTAATAGAATAGGGAGAGGCCAAGTATTTATTTGGACTGCAGGTTAGAGGTTGCATTCCTTATCAAGGAATGATATCAGAGTATAGGCAATGAGAAAGAAATAGGAGGGTCCTAAACAAATGACCAGCACTGGTAGAGTTTTTAGTAGAATCTAGAACAGAAGCTGCTGTTAATGAAATAATTAGTAGAGCATGTAAAATATTGCATTATAACTATAGGAGTCAATCACAGGAGTTTAGAAAGGATTGGGAAGAGAGATTGGATAAGCAATTCACAAAGAAACAATGGGGGTATATGCATGTCTTCTAAATATGCAACAAACTCTAGCAGATTTAGGATTTTTGCTTGGAAATTTTTGCACAGGTATTTTTATACCCCAAGTAGACTCCAGAAAATTTTTCTTCAGGTAGACAGCAAATGTTGGATGCATGATGGGGAAGCAAGAGATAATTGGGAACATATTTTCTGGGAGTGTAATGTGATGGTAGACTTTAAAACTTCCCTGCAGAATACTCTATCAGAGATACTGGGTGAGCAAATTGGTGTACTAGAAGGAGTGAATATAGTAACAGAGATAAAACAAAAGGAATTGCAATCTTTAGAAAAGGGTAGGAGCAAATTACATAGGAAAAATGGGAATTGTGGGAACAATACATACATAGGAGAAATGAGGTTTAAAAGAAGACAGGATTTACATGAGCTATGTAATGTTTGACTGAAATATGGCTAGATAGATCATAACTGATGTACAATGTTTGTAACTAAAATGATGTCAATGTGGTTTGTGCGCTATAATGCTTGCAATTAAGATGATGTCAATATGGTTTGTTTTCATTTATATAAATGTCTGAATGCCTATGTCATAAGTGATAATTTAGTAAAGATGTTTCTTGGTTTAAAAAAATTGACACTATTCCCCATGCTGCCTTCATTAACCAGATATGTGCCTTAAATGTTGGTCTTTCCGTGGAGAGTTTGTTAGCAAACTAAATAAAAGAACCCAAATTGTCGAGTTGTAGGTGCCTCCTGTGTAAAAATGAAAGTAACTACTGGTGTGTTCCAGAACTCAGTACTGAGATGATAATAATAATAATAATAATAATAATAATAATAATAATAATAATAATAGTAATAATGACTCCATGCCCCCCAGCCAAAGGTCTCATTTCCCCTCCCCCATAGAAGTCATTTAGTTCTATATGCTCTGAGTTGCATTTTAGAGATTTTTTTTCAAACTTTTGAGCCAAAGATGACCTGAAAAAAAATCGTGGCTAAAGAATTAAATTCATTCTTACTCTTCATTTTCTTCCTTCATCCTTTCACCGCTCCCTAAATGTCAAAAGACTACAGTGTAATAACTGTGGAGGAGATAATAAAATTAAGCTGATAGCCTGAAGGCTGCTTGGGCCTTAGAAGCCATGAGGTTCTTGATGCTGTGAAGTATTTCAGAGCTTTTTCTCCAGGCCTTTGTGACAAGTATGGCCTTCTAAAAAAAAAAAAGGCATAATTAACTAAAGAAATTCAGTCTAATTTTTAATTTCATGAAGAAATAAGTTGCACGCAAGGCTTAATGATCAAAGCTGCCAAAAAATAGTTTCCAATAAGCTGAGAGGATAAATGCTTGTAAAGATACATGAGCATATCTTAGAATAGTGTATATCTCCCTGTCAAAAAATATAGCCATTTTCTGTGTATCCCTCTGATATTAGATTAGGATGAAAGTGAATGAATAAATAAACGGCCTCAGTCATATATTTGAAGTTGCTGCTGTTATACATCATACAGCCTGCTCTTCACCCCAGCCCTAAAAGACAGCTTCCATCTGTGTATCCATCTGACAACCAGAATATACTAACATTTTAACTTGTTAATCACAAATATATATGCACAATATGCCTTCTTATCCCTAACTCCCAAAGTTAGACACAGCATGTCTGATCTGTGATTGTGATATTTTTTTCTCTTTTCTCATAGTTATGTATTCCAGTCTGTTACTCCTAGACAGTACACTGCCCTTAGACAAGTTATAGTGATGCTGTGTGCATACCTGTGAGGTATGATTGTGTGCAAAGTTAAATAAAATAATGATCACACTGTCACAACCCCACAAAAGCCACAGTGACCTTCCATGCATACCTCTGAGGTTTAATTGTAAGGTAAACTAGAGAAATAATTACCACACTTTCCACAGTTCCAAACAAGTTATAGTGACCTTCCGTACACACTTTGAGCTTTGATTGTCAGGAGAAGTTAAGAAATAATAATCTCACTGTTCCAAGCCCCCACCGCCCACAAACACATTCTATCACAACCTTCTGTGAACACTGCTGAGCACGGCCAGTTGTAGAACAGGTGGGTCCAAGGCAGAAGCTCTCAATAAGCCTGTGTCAGACTCCACTTCTAAAACTTCAGTTGTGGATGCTTCCAGGATCTAAATGTTCTGTGATGCATTTTATGTCTTATTTTTGAAAGATAATGACTTGTATTATATGGATTACTGTGATTATGCTCTCACTTTGGGGAAAAGGCAAGCTTGTTAAGCACCATTATGACATCAGAAAGATTCTTAATAAGCTATTATCAAGCACCTCTTACTAATATTAAGCTCTATTCACACATAGAGCATTAACAGTAATCAGCAGTCACCACAAAAGAGCAATGGGAGGCTGTTAAACACTTCATATGGACTTTTTTCAAAAAGCCATCTAAAGTGTTTAACAGTGTGAATGAAGTGTTTAAAAAACTTCCCACCACTCTTCTGTGGTGGTTGCTCTTTGTGTGCAGAGGTAAGTGTGTTACAACACTACTGCACTTTTTTTCTCTAACTTTTGAATATATGGCTCCTGGATCACATTGCATGCAGATGCAACCTTAGCTTCATTTGTAAATGTCTATGAAATTCCTGTGCAGTCATTTCAAATGTGACTCATATTTACACTGTATACATCTTGTGTCATGAACATGATTCTGTTATGGCAGTAGAAAGCTAAAATAAACTGCCCTTTTAGCTCACTCAGTGCCCTTTTGCACCCCCCCCCCCAGCTTTCAGCAGCTTCTGGCACCCCTGATGTTGGCAAAGTGAGCATCTTATTTTACTCAACTGCCTTGCAACTCCTGTGAGCCAATGATGGCGAAACATCTTAGATGATAAACTAATTCATTTAAAAAGCATTGTTTACGTTCATGGACAACAAACTTATCTCCATTAATATTATGTGTGGTGATAGTATCCCTAAAGGAACAAACATAACATCCTTTACACAAAATCTAGTATGCTGATAGTAAAACTTTTGGAAAACATTCCTGAATGAAACAAAGGTCCATCAGGGAGGGTAAAATTCAGGAATGATGTAACTGTAGGTCATTCTGACACTCAGTTTCATTCTTCTTCTTCAGTTCTACTTAGGTTACCTCACCATTCATGTATGCTTTCCATGGAGTTTCTTGAACAAGATTCAACTAGTCACACCGTTTTACAAAAAGTCACAACTGTCTCATCTATGGTACAAGCCACTACAGGTCACTTTGAAGGGTAACATCATCATCTGTGACAATTGTGTCACTCTTGTTGTCATCAACATACAAGCTCATCTTGTCCCTCCCTTTACTATTTTTGGCACATACATACTAAAAAAAGAGCAGTACCACATCTGTATCCTATGCCACTCTACTGCATATTGACTTTTCTCCTGATAGACCCCCTAGTAGTCACATCTGCTTTTGGTCATACTTTTTATTTTTCCATTTTTACTACTTTAGACCTCATTCCATAGCTTTTAATACATTTAGTCAATACATGTGCAATATTTTATTTATATTTTATTACATTTGTTGATCATGGATGCTCAACTGGGAAGTTTCTGTTTTCAGTGGAGCCTTGGGAACAAACGCTTCATGAAATGATAATACATGAAGCAGTTTAAATCTTCTGGATATGACATAACATATAAGCAATAGTAGTACTTCACGGCAGTAGACATTATTAAAACTGTAGCATTCAAATTGTATTGATCATTCTACATCTTCTGGAATTTTCTAAGGGGTAACTTAAGTAATTTATATCATTTGCACTTTAATGGATTCTGACTTATATTGCTATCTTTTGCCACAGTCTGAGCAATTCCAGATAAACACTATGCAAATGTGTTGAAATATATGAATGCTCTGAAGCGTAACTACAAGTTAATTTATTTATTTGCTGTTTGTTTACTGGGTAAGGGAGCTGGTCTGAATATCCTTTTCATTCATGACCCTGGCCAGAGGCAATAGTACAGAAAATTAGTCAATAGTGCAGAAAATGTATACATGACAGTAACATAGATAATCAATTGTTTTTACAATTATTAGTGTAAAACGTTGGATATGGTCAAAAAATCACATTGAGATGCTTAAGCTTAATTGACAATGGCAAGATTAAATGGACAGTACATAAACATGCCGCTCTGTGATTATAGAATCTGTTCAATGTGCAGACATGCTAGGGCAGAAATTGCCTAACAACTCACAAGTGCCAACAAATAAAAAATTGTATAACAGATTGCAATTGAGATAATAGCATTGTTCTATAAATGTGTTATACTATTGGTTATGCATCTGATTATAATAATACTTATACTTAAATCAGTACAGTATGTTAGAGCATGAGTTACAAATCAGAATTTGCATTGTGAAAACAGTGCATTAGGTCACAACATGTGTTACATTTAAAGGATCTAGTTTAGCCTGTGGAACAATATGTTACTAGCCATTGCCCTTGAAGCAATTACACGATGCATCTCCATGGAGATGTTCAAAAAAGGCTGATTTAAAAACCTTTGGAGACTTTTTTGTATCTCAGGTGGTAGTTTGCTCCATAGAGATGGACCGAATTTGGAAAAGGCTTGGTCTCCTATAACTTTTTGAACGGGGGCCTACACAATCTAATCACACTTTCTTGACCACTTCTTAAGGAATAATTCTGTTTTGTGGGAGGATTTTGTTCTTTAGTGGTGGGCAGTAGCCATCAATTAAAACTGTATATATCAGTATACCTAGTACATATGTAAGGGTCTATATTAAATGCTCGAAGAGGTGTTACATTGAATATCTCTTCATCAACACGTAATCAGCGACCGCATTAAACCGCAAATGTTCAAAACAGAGATCTCTTTCCTCGGGAAAGAAATTGCTAGCACTAAAAGCACATACCCACAATTTCAAGCATAAGAAAGTGGGGCCTTTGCCCCCCCCCCACACCCCCAATGTGGAGGGCTGTGCCCCCACACCCCCCTAACTAAATATACCAACTCCGAGATCGCACTACAGTAGGGTAAAGGGTAATGTCACGGCTCAGGCCAAGCAATTTTTTTTCCCTGGGAAAAAATCGCTAACCTGAGCCTTCTCTGTTTTCAGATTTTGGTCTATATGTGTCATTGAAATGGCATTCACTGTAATGCCGTTTCACTGATCTAATATAGACTCATATGTAGATCTTTCGATGACTAGTACCCAGTTTACTTTTTGAGATGGTTGCTGTGATGGGTAAGGGGGTCTGCAAGAAGGCTGAATCTATATATTTTCCTTTCTGCTATCTGTAGCCTATCCATATTATAGACTGGATGGAAAACTAAAAATGGTAACCCATACTCCAGTTTTGAAAGTAGAATGTTTTTACATAGTGCTATGTGGGTAGCAGGAGAGAGGAGGTGAGTTACTTTGTAGCATAGTTTTAGTTGTGCTAGGACTTTAATAACTATAGTGTTAGTGTTTATGCTGAATTTCAGGAGGGATACAGAGTAAGGATTTTTTGTATTCATACACCATGGGAATAATGCTGGTTATCTGTTATTTTTAAGTATGGTAGATGTGGTAGCTTGCCAGGGCTAGAAAAAAGTATTAAGGTGGTATTTTTATGGTTGATGTGGAGGTTGTTATTCTACTAGTCACAAGTTTAAAAGGCATTTAAAAACTAGAATGAAATATGTGCAAACATTTTACAAAATATATTCATAACATTATAGTTATGACTATTTGTTGTTTAGTTCTATATCTATTTTATCTAAATAGTATTTTGGTCATCCTCTATTATAGTTTGTTTATGTTAAGTTTATTTTATGACTGTTTATTACTGTATTGTGTTGGAACTTCTGATATTTATAGAGGTTAAAAATAAAAAGAGACATTTTCCATAGAAGAGAATATTGATCACTTATCAAAAATAGAAGGAACATACAGCAAAACATTTTAAATATCTTTATTAACATCACATATTACATAATGACATGAGCATACAATTTTTAAAGAAAAAAAAACAAGTCATTACAAAGTCATGCATTATACAAATATGATTTCTGTCTTAACAATTATTACTCAGTTTAACATTACATAGATTGCTCAAGTCCCTGCCTTCCCTGAATTATAAATCATTCTCTAGAACATTATTCGGTATGCATTGTTCCCTACATATTCTGTTTATTTCCGTGTAGTTTGCTCCTTGGCTTTGCTAAAGATACCACTCCAATTATTTTATCTCCTTTACAACATGTAATAACTATGTTACAGTTGGTTTTGTTTCTGATTTCCATTTACAGCTAACAACAATTAATTAAGTAGAGACTTAATCTGGGAAATTCAGTTTCTATACCACAGCTTGAAAGAATCATTTCCTTAGTTAAATAATTTGCTCACCCAGCATTTCTGACAAAGTACCCTGTAGGGAATTTCTAAAATCTATCATCTTGCTGCATTCCCAGAAAAACATATTCTCAAATTCCCTTCTCTTTCCCATTGTACCTCCAGCAATTGTCAACCTGTGGAAAAATTCTCTGAAGTCCATTTGGAGTATAAATACCTTTGCAAAAACCTCCATGCAAAAATCCTAAACCATTTAAGTTTTGTTGCACAGCTGGGAGCCACATGGCTATCACCTGGTTGTTTCTTTGTAAATTGCCTTTACATACTCATTTCTCAGTCTTTTCTTACCTCTACTGATTGATTCTTACAGTTATATTGCATTATTTTATATACCATACTAATCACCCTTTTTTATAACAGCTTCTAGTCTAGATTCAGCTATAAACTCAGCCAGAGAGGATCTTTCATTTAACAGCCCCCCATCCTTTTCTCTATGCCTATAAACTGTTATCAGTGTCCAGTAGGGAAGGCAGTCTCCAACTCGCAATCCAAACTTCTTCTTGGCTTCATCCCACTGTATGACTTTTTCCTTCCCTCCTAGTAATTTGCTCCCAATACCTTGGTTCCTTTGTTATTTTTTCCAATGAATTCTAGCTCCCCTTGCCTATTTTCAGTCATCCCTATTGGTAAAATCTCCATTCTTCATTCCCATATGGGTTGGCGTAGTTCACAAAATATTTTCACATGGCAAACTTAACTTATAAAATACTAAAACAGAACTCTATTCATTTGTTATTAAAACAGTTTAGCATCGTGCAAGATAATGTATAACACAGTCTAAACATACTGATATTAAGATTTTAAAGGACCCCTATGGGCGAACTGAAAAAAAAAATACACATTTTTTTTATCTTTTCATGAAGAGCTACTTGATCCAAACTTGTAGCCTTGAATATCCTCATTGGGGCAGGCATTCTGATGACATTTTGTTTCCTTGGAAAGCTAAATCTATTCCATAATGCAGCATGAGGGCATAGCTTATGAGAATAAGTTGCTCTACTGTATTTTGCCAGATCCTAGTTCCATTCACTTTAAATGTAAGACCTGAGAAATTCTGCTCAGTTTGAGAGTCCTCAGTACAAATGTCACTAACTGGATTGTAGTGACTTACAAATGCTGTGTTCCACAATCCATTAAAGCACCTTCCAGAAGTGTTAACAAATTGCTGGGATAACAGTGTCCTCACAAATACCATTGCGCACACACACACACACACACACACACACACACACACACACACACACACACACACACACACACACACACACATTCAACCAGCCATCACCAACAAACACACACAAGTGTACTGTGATGAGTCAACTTATTTGAGTGGGATAAACTACGTAACACGAAAATGAACAGTATTGATCATAGAAATTATTGTCAGAGTCCCACATAGTTTATGGGTGGAGCCATAACTGTTGATTTAACTCAGGGAATCTTTTGTTTGCTAATAAATTTTCTGAAGTATTGCTGTGGATTAAGCAGCACATTTCACATGTAAAGGATATTTTCCTGTCTCTCATGTGATATATTTTTTCAATCTCACTGTAAGAAGCTGTAATGTATGCATGTATGTGCATGTTGGTGGGGGCTATGTAGTATATGCTACAAAAGAAGCATTTGTGACTGTGTTTCTGGGTGTTGTGGGCCGTGTGTGTGTGTGTGTGTGTGTGTGTGTGTGTGTGTGTGTGTGTGTGTGTGTGTGTGTGTGTGTGTGTGTGTGTGTGTGTGTGTGTGTGTGTGTGTGTGTGTGTGTGTGTGTGTGTGTGTGCACGCGTGCCTGCGCAAGCGCAATGTGTCACTATAATATTGTAGCTAAAAACATTTTTATTTTTCAAAAAGTACGAATCCTGATATTCCTATTACTTTAAGTATTATAGCAAAAGTACATCATCATTAAGTGCAACATGGTACACATACATTCTAGATGCAGTCATTTAATTGTCATTAAAAATAAATGCTAAAAAAACACACAACACCACACCAGGAAAAAATGCAATATTCTTTACTGATGTCTCTGGTACCTCGGCTTACGCCTTCATGGAATACATTTTTACATCCAGCAGCATCCATTTATACAGTTCAATTATCCAATACAATAATTAAACAATGAAATGACGATCCCATTCTTAAAGGGCCCATACTTACTGACATAAGCTAATAACAATTTTAAATACATGCGTATTCACTGCATACCTTTTATATGAAATTATTCTGTGTTATTAAGACCACCTTTAATTCACAAGATTTATGCATATATTTTAAATTTAAAATAGACATTCCAATGACAATGTAAATAAATATGATAAAAGTGTGGCCTTTTATATTATACCATAACTAGTCCTGTTTGTCATACCCCAACCGAATCTCAATGCAGGAGGGAACACAGACACATATTTACACTAAATATAGTCAAATATAACCAACTCCCTGAGATAAAAAATATGTGCAATTTATTGTTAACTATTAGTGTTCAAATCCAATTCTATGTTTAACCCCCTAGGATGTAATGTTCTAAAGTTAATAATACATTCTGTCTCTTCTAAAGACAGGAAGTTAGGACTATGTTAGGGCAAGACCCACGGACGGATTTCTTGATTGGGCTGTTAGAATTTTCTTTGATACATAATTGTTTTGTGTTTAGCAATAACATTTTCTTACAGCTAGAAGGAGCCGTGATGGGGGCCTCATATGCCCGAGTCTATGCAATTTTATGCATGGATTATTTTGAGAACTTGTATATATAATACTGTTTTTTTTTAAAACAGAGTGGTAGCATTTAAAAGATACACAGATGACTTGATATTCATCTGTAAAGGGGAAATGGATGAATTTGATGACTTCATATCCCTACTGCAGGAGAACAACTTTGGCCTTGAGTTTACTTATCATACCAATAGGGCAGTGACACAGTATTTGGATTTGGAGTTTTATATAAATGAGCACTTTAAAGTGGCATTCCGACCGTTTGTTAAGAGAACTGCGGTCAATAATTTCCAAGCAGCAGATAGTATGCACGCCCCACATTTAATAGCATCATTACCCTATAGTGAATATCTTCGCATTGCCAATAATACTTTCAATAAAGTTGAGTTGGCACACGAATTTGATAAGGTAAGGAACAGGTTGAGGAGCAGGGGATATTCGGAAACTGTTTTAAGTTCAGCAGAGACAAAGTTAGGAGGAGGTTGGGGCTAGCACACCAAAAGGAAAACATTATGACAAGAACAGAGGGGGGCAGTAAGTAGCGCACGGCGAAGGGTAAGGATCAGGAAGCCTTATTCTATGTGAATAAATTCTCCCCTGACATTCTGACATTCTGAGGATGGTAATTAATAGATATTGGCCCATCATTCTCAGTGATGAGAAGTATGGTAAAATCTTTCCAGATAAGGTTACATTTTCCTACAGTAGATCAAAGAATCTAAAAGAACTGTTGTCCATAGGCAAATTGGAAAACAAACAAGGTAAGAAAGGAAGTTACCCATGTGGAAAGTGCATTGTATGTAGGAAAATTAAAAATCGACATGGTAAAAATATCAATGGAAAGATTTATATTGCAAGGGATTTTTACAATTGTTATACCAGGGGAGTAGTATATATCATTGGCTACGGATGCACCCCAACTATGTGGTATATAGGGCAGACAAAAAGAGCTGTCAAAAAGAGGTTTATGGAGCACATGGGGGACATCAGAAGAGGTAGAACTGATAGTCCCATTGCGGAACATTTCACTGGGCCCACGGGGGCTCTGATAAAACTTTTTTCTTTGGTTGTTGGCCAGGCCTAAACCACAGAGGGAAGGACAAGTGGTAGGAAAATTGACTCTATTGGAGACAGAATGTATTATTAACTTTAGAACATTACATCCTAGGGGATTAATGTATAGACCTACTTGGATTACAAGCTTTTTCCAATTTAATGAGGGGTTTGCATTTGATGCAAGGAAAGGAGCTGTAATTGCTGACTAACTTGGCTTTAGTATTAGAATACAATGTGTTTCTTTGTGTGAAGAACACGTATAGGCAGGTACGGGGGTAGCCATGGGCAACCCCTGTGCCAATACCTATGCAAATTTAATCCTATCCTTTTAGGAACGACGTTTTGTGTTGGGGTCACAGAATGTATAGAGAAGTAGAGTAGGTCTATACACGCACTTTGTGGACGACATTTTTATGTTGTGGAAGGGGGATGAGGGAGAATTGGAAGAGTTTGTACTCTATTTGGAATCGACCACTACATTTCTTAAGTTTTCAGTAAATTATTCTAGAACTATGATAGTCTTCATAGATGTTAGGATAATACAGGCTATAGAACAATTAAAAACCACTTTGTATAGAAAGGATTGCTGCAAGAACAGCATACTGACATATGACAGCATGCACCCGAGGTTTACATTTAGAAATATTATCATGGGTCAAATGGGGAGGGTATCTAGAATTTGTACAGAAGATGCTGACTTTGAGATTGAGGTACGTAACCTAGAAAAAATTTTTCTGAACAGGGGGTATAACAGAGATGAGATAGAGAATGTAACAAAATCTAAGTATGATTATAGAAAAGATACAATGTGTCCGTGGATGAAAAGAAGCAGTAACAATAATCTGCCTAAACGAACTATGGCTAGAGAGAACAAGGTTAGATTAATGTTCACATACAGTAATAATATATATGGAATATGTGACATTATAAGGCACAATTGGGGGATTTTGTTGACAGATGACAAGATGAGAGGAATAGTGGGTGAATGACCAAATTTTGGGTTCAGAAGAAATAGGAATTTAAAGGATATTTTAAGTCATGAAGGGAGTGAGCATCGACGGCAGTTAATATACAGAGAAGGGACAACATCTTGTGGCTAATGTAAAGCTTGTAGTTATATTAATAAGGGAACAGAGCTTACACATCCGATTACAGGTAAGATTTATCATTTTGGTGCTAAAGCCAATTGTAGGATTAAAAACATAGTTCATTTAGCTACCTGTCAAGGGTGTTCATGCTATTATGTAGGTAAAACAAATTGTATGTTCAAGGTTAGAATCTTACAACACTTATCGGCTATAAGAACGAAGAATGAGCATAATGCCTTATACAGACACATTTCCAGCAATGAAGGGCATCACTTTAGTGTTAGGGCAATATGGAACATTAAATTGAACACTATGGGGGGTGATATAAAGAACATCACTGAGGTTGAAGAAAGTAAATGGATAATAGAGCATTCAGCCCATAGATATCCAGGGCTAAATGAGGTCATGCCATTGAAATCCACCCTTAAGAATCAGTGGGTGCAATACTGAATTGTGATTGGCTTACATTAGGTTTAAATTTAAAAACACCAAATGCACAAATTATCTGATGAAGGGCAGGAGCCTGAAAGCACTTATCTCTGTGTGGATTTTTCATTTTTATTTTTATTGTTTTTATATTGAGTAATTAAACAGCTCGTTTTAGTGGTGGTCTGCTGCAGTTTTTTTTTCGTTTTTACAGCTCTGGCATTAACTGCATATACACACAAACTGATTTTCACTCTGACTGGGTTGCAAGCTTAGTTTAACCACTGTAATGAAAGAGTATTGATCCATTGTTCTGTGCCTCTGTGGATCTTGTGAATCAAACTCTTTTAGTAGTGTTCATTGGGTGGGTGAGAAGAAGTGATACTGGGCCATCTAAAGAATGGAGAAATCTGTTTCTTTTGGCAGTCAAATGAAAATAAATCTTAGATTCATTGGTCAAGCATCAACCTAGTTAAACAAAAGTACTCTACTTAATTGTGCAGAAAGAAACAAGCAAGCAAATAAATAAATAAAATGATGCCTGCTTGCATGGTACTATACCATCTATTATCTATTTGGCTTCCTGTTGAACAAAAGCATGACGTGTGTAGTTCAGTTGTTCAGGCAAGAGCAGGGGGAGTGGTAGTCAGGCTTCTTCAATGGCTTATACTGAACTGCTCACTAAAGGTTTCAGGCTAAGTCTACTGTTCTGATATTTTACTTATTGATTGCACTTATTAGACATTACTTAAGCAACCCAGCCACTGGGGATGCACAAGCCAGTGCATTTCTTTGTGCCGGTCCCAAGCCCATATAAATGGGGATGGTTGCGTCAGGAAGGGCATCCTGCGTAAAACCTCTGCCAAAAATTACTGATGCGGAGAACTTTTCATAATTACATACCGGATCGGTCGAGGCCCGGGTTAACAACGACCGCCACTAGTACTGTTAGCCAACAGGGTGCTGGCGGAAATTGGGCTACTGTTGGCCAAAGAAGAAGAGGAGGGGGAAGGCATGCCCGAAGGCAGGAAGAGAGGAGTAAGGTTAGGAGTGTAGTACTGAGGGTAGGAACTTTGAATGTTGGCAGCATGACTGGTATAGGGAGAGAGTTGGCTGATATGATGGAGAGAAGGAATGTTTATATATTGTGCGTGCAAGAGACCAGATGGAAGGGAAGTAAGGCCAAGTGTATAGGAGGTGGGTTCAAGTTGTTCTATCATGGTTTGGATGGCAGAAGAAATGGGGTAGGGGTTATCCTAACGGAACAGTATGCCAAGAGTGTTTTGGAGGTGAAGAGACTGTCTGATAGAGTGATGTTTATGAAGCTTGAAATTGATGGTGTAATGATGGATGTTTTTAGTGCATTTGCTCCACAAGTTGGGTGTGCGATGGATGAGAAAGAAACATTTTGGAGTGAGATGGATGAACTGGTGGTGAGTGTACCCAAGGGTGAGAGACTAGTGATTGGAGCGGACTTCAATGGGCATGTTGGTGAAGTGAACAGAGGGGATGAGGAAGTGATGGGTAGGTATGGTGTTAAGGAGAGGAATGCAGAAGGTCAGATGATTGTGGATTTTGCGAAAAGGATGGACATGGTTGTGGTGAATACGTATGTTAAGAAGAGGGAGGAGCATAGGGTGACATACAAGAGTGGAGGAAGATGCACACAGGTGGATTATATCCTATGTAGGAGGGCCAGTCTGAAGGAGATTGGAGACTGTAAAGTGGTGACTGGGGAAAGTGTAGTTAAGCAGCATAGAATGGTGGTCTGCAGGATGATGTTGGTGATCAAGAAGTGGAGGAGGAGTGTGAAAGCAGTGCCAAGGATTAAATGGTGGAAGTTAAAAAAGGGTGATTGTGAGGTGGAGTTCAGGGAAGAGTTAAAACAGGCACTGGGAGGCAATGATGAGTTACCGAATAGCTGGGTGACTACAGCAGAGCTAGTAAGGGAGACTGCTAAGAAGGTGCTTGGTGTGACATCTGGACAGAGGAAGGAGGACAAGGAGACATGGTGGTGGAATGAGGAAGTACAGGAGAGTATACAGAGGAAGAGGCTGGTGAAGAAGAAGTGGGAGTGTCAAAAAGATGAAGAAAGTAGACATGAGTATAAGGAGATGAGGCGCATGGCAAAGAGAGAGGTGGCAAAGGCTAAGGATAAGGCATATAGAGAGCTGTATGAGAGATTGGACACTAAAGAGGGAGAAAAGGGCCTGTACCAATTGGCTAGACAGAGGGACAGAGCTGGGAAAGATGTGCAGCAGGTAAGGGTGATAAAGGACAGTGAGAGAAACGTACTCACAAGTGAGGAGAGTGTGTTGAGTAGATGGAAAGAGTACTTTGAAGGGCTGATGAATGAAGAGAATGAGAGAGAGAGAAGGTTGGATGATGTGGGGATAGTGAATCAGGAAGTGAAGCAGATTAGCAAGGAGGCAGTAAGGACATCTATGAAGAGGCTGAAGAATGGAAAGGCTGTTGGCCCAGATGACATACCAGTGGAAGCATGGAGGTGCTTAGGAGAAATGGCAGTGGAATTTTTAACCAGATTGTTTAATGAAATTTTGGAAAGTCAGAGGATGCCTGAGGAGTGGAGAAAAAGTGTTTTAGTACCTATCTTTAAGAATAAGGGTGATGTGCAGAGCTGCAGTAACTACAGAGCGATAAAATTGATCAGTCACAGCTTGAAGTTATGGGAAAGAGTAGTGGAAGATAGGTTAAGAAAGGAGGTAATGATTAGTGATCAGCAGTATGGTTTCATGCCAGGAAAGAGCACTACAGATGCAATATTTGCTCTGAGAGTGTTGTTGGAGAAATACAGAGAAGGTCAGAAGGAGTTGCATTGTGTCTTTGTGGACATAGAGAAAGCATATGACAGGGTGCCTAGAGAGGAGTTGTGGTATTGTATGAGGAAGTCGGGAGTGGCAGAGAAGTATGTAAGAGTGGTACAGGATATGTACAAGGGTAATGTGACATTGGTGAGGACTGTGGTGGGAGTGACAGATACGTTTAAGGTGGAGGTGGGATTACATCAAGGATCAGCTCTGAGCCCTTTCTTATTTGCAGTGGTGATGGACAGGTTGACAGATGAGATTAGACAGGAGGCCCCATGGACTCTGATGTTTGTAGATGACATTGTGACATGTAGTGAGAGTAGGGACCAGGTTGAGGAGACCCTGGAGAGGTGAAGATATGCTTTAGAGAGGAGAGGAATGAAGGTCAGCAGGGCTAAAACAGAATATATGTGTGTAAATGAGAGGGAGGGTAGAGGAATGGTGAGGATGCAGGGAGTAGAGTTGGTAAAGGTGGATGAGTTTAAGTACTTGGGATCAACAGTTCAGAGTAATGGTGAGTGTGGAAGAGAGGTGAAGAAGAGAGTACAGGCAGGGTGGAATGGGTGGAGAAGAGTGTCAGGAGTAATTTGTGACAGACGGGTACCAATAAGAGTGAAAGGGAAGGTCTACAAGAGGGTAATGAGACCAGCTATGTTATATAGGTTGGAGACGGTAGCATTGTCAAAAAGGCAGGAGTCAGAGCTGGAATTGGCAGAGTTAAAGATGTTAAGATTTGCACTGGGTGTGACTAGGATGGACAGGATTAGGAATCAGTATATTAGAGGGTCAGCTCAGGTTGAACAGTTTGTAGACAAAGCAAGAGAGGTGAGATTGTGTTGGTTTGGACATGTGCTGAGGAGGGATGCTGGGTATATTAGGAAAAAGATGCTAAGGATGAAGTTACCAGGTAACAGGAAAAGAGGAAGGCCTAAGATGAGGTTTATGGATGTAGTGAGAGAGGACATGCAGGCGGTTGGTGTGAAAGAGCATGATGCAGAGGACAGGAAGAAATGGAAACAAATGATCCGCTGTGGTGACCCCTAACGGGAACAGCTGAAAGAAGATGATGATGATTAGACATTACTTAAGCAGAAAGCCTTCCAGCTCCACATCTCCAATAAGATGCCTCACAAGCCATTTATCATGTCTTTAGAATGCAGCAGTAAGGTGCTGTGGCTGAAGTAACTGTCAAGTGACTGAGTTAAGAGGTAACAATTATACTAGTATCAAGAAATGCTGATGACACATTAGGCATTTGACAATCATGTATCATTTTGTTCTGGGGAATGGACTTTCATTTAGTTTAATCTGAGCTTGGTGAAACATTAATAGTCTGATGGGTTCGTAGGTATTTACTAGGTTATCGATCTGTGAAAATCTTAAAAAGCTTAGCCTTCCCATGGTAGTTTTTTTAGCTCTTTTTGTGTATAAATAATGCAGAGGAGGGCAGAACAGGGATGTTGGGACAGTTAATTATTGCCCCTGTCCAAGAGGGACATGGATGCTAAACTGGGGATGAATTTGCGTTTTCCTATCCATTCATCTAAATTCTGTTTGAATAAAGTAAGTCAAGTAATTTACATTATGTGGCATGTTAAACAGTCCCGTGGAAGTGGTATCCTCTGTGATATGTACCTACCGTTCCAAATGTCCTATTTATGTTGAAAAATAGATTGAAGTCCTTGAGTGTGTATTAGCGCTACCAATGGACTTGTGAGTGTGCAATAGGTCTTTCAAGGTTGGGTCTTTTAATGCTTTATATACAAAACAGAGGTTGTCTCTTAGAAGCCTGTCTGATACTGAGAATAGGAGCTAGGTGCATAGTTTTTACTAGGTGCATAGTTTTTACGGTTTATGCCCTTGATTTTTTTTTTTTTTTTTGGTGCGAAAAAACTAAAGTCATTCCAGTTGTGATGTGTTTCAACAGGTACTTAAAAAAAGGGGCATTATACTCGCTGGTCAGACTGATGAAAATTGAGTAGAGTAAAATGATTACATCCCTGGACCTGGACACTCATATAACTTGTCCACCACAATACCCTTAGATATAAGTTGTGCAATGAAAAAGGACTTCCTTACAATAGTGTATATACAGTGGTCCAAGGACAGTTCATTGTCAGCATATGTTCCCAGGCCCTGACCACAGAATATAAAGGTCCTTATTATATATGTGTGTGTGTGTGTGTGTGTGTGTGTGTGTGTGTGTGTGTGTGTGTGTGTGTGTGTTGTGTGTGTGTGTGTTTGTATGTGCTATAACAGGCTTTTCAGATCCTCTTTTGATAGTTACAGACACTAAGCAATGGTACCGCCTTTTCGCTCAGGTTGCCTTCCTTTAAAATCAAGTTACTGTCCACATTGATGACACAAATGAGGAAAAATCCTATCATGGAGGATATTTTCTTGAAAGGGTGAAAGAACCAAATGACAGTTTATGCCAATGCCACTATGATTGATATCTTTATTGTTCTTTATTAACCATTTCCCAGATTAATTAAAGGATTTGCTTATGTCAGAATTAATCAAAACCACTGTGATCCACAACCTATTTTAAATGTTAGCCAAGCATAAAATGGAGTAAATTAGTTTGAATTTTTTGCCACTGGTAACTGCATGCTGGTGTATATTTACCAGTCCAAATTTACTCTAGAAAATCTACCAGTCCAACATGTAATAGTTCTTCCAAAGACCTTCCCAAGATAGAGGTGGTTTACATCCAGCCAATGCTGTCAAATCACATCTGTCTCTTATAAATGCAACTCCATGAACAGTGGCCACCATTCATAAGGTTTACTAGGCAAGTAGGTTGTTGTGTCTTTTGGCTTTTCCCAGTTAGGGGTCGCCACAGTGGAACTCCGGTCCGCTAATGATTGGCAGTTGATTTTTACATGCCGGGTTGCCAGCCCTGATGTACAACCTTCAACGAAGGAACGCCCATTCACGCATGTCTCCACGCAGAAGACGCTCTAGCTGAGAGTCGAACCGATCAGTGTCTTACTGTAAGGCGACAATGCTACCAGGTAATGAAAGCAAATTGCCAAGCTTTTCTTCCATATAACACAGTTGTATATACACACACACACACACACACACACACACACACACACACACACACACACACACACACACACACACACACTCACTCTTTGCACATGCACTTAAGAGAAAATGTAATGTTACCAATCCACTTACCAAATGTCATTGGGACATGGGAAGAAACCACAGTACCTGGAGGAAACCCATGTGAACACAGGGAGGACATTAGACTCCACACAGAAAGCACTCTAAATGAGAACTAGACCAGTGAACATCTCGCTGAGAGGTGAATAGCTTAGTGCTTTGTAATTTCTTAAGTTTGTTCTGGATTATCCATTGTATAAAATATTACCATAGCTGTCATCCAGTTTGATGAGGCTCGTTAGAGATTTGTGAATCACTCTTAAACCTCCTGGAATTTCTTAATAACTATGTTAGTACTCCATTTGGCCTCTGTGCTTCATCAGCCCTGTGTCTGAGCAGCTCTAGCTTGATGTTCTGAACCACGATCATTCTGACCTCAACGTTCCTCACTCTTTTACAGAATGTTTATGTTTAAGTAGAATCAGTAAGTTGGCTTGTGAATGCAGATGTTATAAAGGAGTTTAACCCGTTCACTGCTCATCATTTTCTAGAAATTCATGTTACTGTCAGTTTTTGACTATGTATGCCACATGTATGGTGCTATGTTTCCAGAATGGTTAAACATGCTGCAGTGGCTTCTTAATGAAATGATTCTGAGACATTGAGCTAAAATATCATTACATTGTATACCTCACCCCAGAGAAACAACTACATTGTGAAATTCAGTACAAACATTTTTCATTTATGTCACTGTCAGCTACAATAGTATAATACTGATAACTTCACTATCTATACACGCACTTTGTGGACGATATTTTTATGTTGTGGAAGGGGGATGAGGGAGAGTTGGAAGACTTTGTACTCTATTTGGAATCGACCACTACATTTCTTAAGTTTTCAGTAAATTATTCTAGAACTATGATAGACTTCAAAGATGTTAGGATAATACATGCCCCATTTGGCATGTACCTAACTAGACACCTACAACAGCTAGAGAGGCCACAAAAGTACCTCACAAAGAGGATCCTAGGCCTTAAACACTTGTCCTACATGGACAGACTCAAAAAAACTCCAACTATTCTCTGTCTCATATCGTTTACTAAGAGGCGATCTCTGCTTGACTTAGAAAGCCATGTCTGACCCAGCTCTGTTAGAAATGTTACATCTAAAGAAGTCCCAATCCCTCCATACCACATGCTCCAAAGGCCACAACCTCATTACCACAATCAACAAAACATGCTGGAGGGGCAGGTTCATAACCCAGAGACTGCCCATGCTCTGGAACAAACTCCCTATACATGTCAAGCAGAGCACCTCACTGTCCCTCTTCATGAGAAATCTTGACTAGCGGATGGGAAATAGAATGTTCACCTCAGGGATCACTCCAGTGGCTCTATTTGATAGAAACACTGGTAACTAATGTTGGGCGGCACGATGCCAGGGCACACCTATGGGCTAGGCTTGTAAAGGCTCCAGGGCCATTAGCCTAGTACACACCTATGAACTACATTTTGTGTGTAGTTGATATAATTCCTAACTTCTGCACACAGCACAATGAGGTATCAGCAGCCAGTGTGTTTATTAGTTATATGGATTGCCATGACCAGTATGTTTACTAATGGGTTTTCTATGTTTCATATCATCAGAGTCTGAGCTGCACTGCTGTGTTACCATCCAAACCTGCAATGCTGGACATCATGGAAGAGGATCCTGCAGATTACCAACCAGGTAAGCACTATATTTTATACACATTTTAAGAGTTTTATTAAGTATTTATAGCAAAGCTTGGTACAGGAAGGGGGAGGTCCACACTACAAGAGGGTAAAGGGACTGGTGAAAAAAGTGTGAGACTAGATTAAGAATACAGAAAGGATTTTTCAAACACAGGACCTTAAAGTCCATTCATTCATTCATTCATTCATTCATTCATTCATTCATTCATTCATTCATTCATTCTCTCATTTCCTGCTTAATCCAAAAACATGTCATAAAGAGAGTCAGAAACCATCATAGCACTCAGTGGACACAGAAATTAAACTTGTATAAAATGATAGTCTATTACAAGATGCTCACACAGGCACACAGACCTGAATGTGAATAAACAGACAGATGAACAGACAGATATACACATACAAGGTCATAACCATACACCCACACACACATATAACGTATCTTAATGTGGTAGTTATCACAATTTAAAATACTATAGTTGACTTAAAAATGTATAAAAAGTTGTGTAAATAATGTCTTTTGCTGTGTTATAAAAAGCTCCTTGTGAATAAATAATGTCTTCAACAGTGTTATATTGTAGACAGAGTGATGTTTACATTAACATTACTCATTTAAATAAAGTCGTAATTGTTTCTTTAGTAACAGAGAGAACCTGGCTGCATTAGTGGTAGCAGGGTTGTTTAATGATCTAGTGAATGTAATACAAAAAGAAGGCTTTAAGATTCCCAACCAGAAAGTGCTTGCCTTTTGTGAAAGGAAACTTGGTTTCCAAATCAGTGACTCTGGGTGAGGGAATCAGATCTGACTGGAACTTTCTACTAGCAGAGGAATCCATGGATATTTAACAAAATAGACTATATTTTCCAGCAATATAAGACTAAAGTGAAGGTACTTTCTGTGCTTTTGATTTAATGACAATAATTAATTTTGCTTGGAAGAATCTGTGTTTAATTTCATCTGTATATAATAAACCACATTGCTTTATACAGCTGGTGGTCTCAACTGAATTGATCTTCCAAACTGATGGGTTGCAACATGCATTTTGGTATAAGTTATCAATGTCAAAACCCTGACTATACCTATCACTGCCAATTTGAATGCAATTTCCCCAAATGGAGAGAGACATAGAGACAGAGACTTGTGGTGTGCCGTGATTTTTTTTTTTAACTTGTGTGTGGATCTATATGTCAAAACAACAATGGTACAGCAGTTACTCAGTTACCACAGACTATAGCAGCTGCAAACAGTGGCTAACCTGAAGATTATCCAAAGGACAATACCACCATTAAAGCAACTTACCTAGGAGGAGGACCTCAAGGCATGTCTTAGCTTCTGAGAGCTAAGCCAACTAAATGGAATGGAACCAAGCTGACTGGTTCAAGATCTTACTAGCTCAGTTAACTGGAGAACCATTGAGGTCCTTCACTGGCAAGGAGTGAAATGATTACTAGAACTATGATAAAGTCAAAAAGGCATTACTTGACAGAGCTAATGTTACCTACTTGACAGAGCTAATGTTACCTTAAAGACATAAGCTCAAGTTATATAGCAGAACATTTTCTCATGAAATGATAAGGTCACAATTCATAGGATTTTTACGAGTTTCAACGCAATTTAGTTTAGTGGCCATCAACTCTTTGCTAATACCCTCTGTCAGACTGTACCTCCTTTCTCAAGGAGGGATAGACCAGTTTGTCCTAGAGTACATTTGTGGGTACCCATCCAGTCATCCACAATTATGTCAAGAAAAGCATGCTATTAATTTATGGTTAGATCTAGAGGGTCAACATAGTAGAAATAAATATGAAAGAATAAGAAAAACTGTCAAATTATAAAGATATTTGCCTACTGCTTTAAAAATGGGTGTGTCAAACTGACCATAAAGACGCTGAAAGCTTAAAAAGGCTGTTATACTATGAAGCTATGTATTGAACTGAACAATCTCTATAAAAACTTGTTTCAGATGTTTAAATTTCCAAGAGTAAGTGATTTATTTAGTACTTTTGTCTCAGTCTTTGTTTTCATCAGAACAATCCATTTGAAGTTTTACTTTACCGTTACTACATCCATTACAATTGGTAGTAATCATTCTACATCATTTCCTGTTAGACACTAACCCACTGGGTGGGCAAGGGGAAATGCTGCTCAAATATCTTGAATTGCTGTCACAATTACATTTGAATGCAAGGGCCCCTCCCAAACGTAATGGTCAAATATCTTTGGCTCCAGTGTTAAAAATGTGAGCAGCTAAACTTTAACACTAAGGGTTTGATAGTGCCTGTGTGATTTGTTTTATAAACATACATATGTCAAGTATTACAATTCAACATTTTTCTGATTAAAAACATTTTTCATTGTTATTATTATTATTAATAATAATAATAAATTCTTTTAAGAAAATATATGAACTTTATGATACAAATTGTTATGAAAAATTTTCCGTGCATTGAGGACAATTATTATTATTTTAATTATATAAAGGGTGTGGCAGAAGCACAGAAAATGATGTAGAATGATTACTACCAATTATAATGGATGTAGTGACTATAAAGTAAAGTTTTAAATAATGGATTGTTATACTGATGAAGTCTCTATGAGAAGAAAACACTAAATATATCACTTATTCTTGGAATTTTAAACATCCGAGTCACTGGTTCTTAGTGTGTGGCCATCACCAAGGTTTATTCCTTTTTTTGGTTTGCTGTTTTTTTATTCCTCAGATGCCAACAGTTTTGTTTTGGTTCTTTGTTGTGTGTTTTCTGCTGGCATGATGACTTCCCATGCTGAGGATAGCAATGCTAGATCCTTCAATTCTGAAGGGCATTTCTTGGGTTAACTTACTAAGTTAATTAACTTATTTTCACACGAGACCCAAAGAGGTATCAGTCCTGAAGATACCAATGGGCATGGAGATGAGACCAATGTTTCCATTCCCTGCCTTCAAAATATTAATGAACTCCAGGGCAAGTAATTTTCCCAGTGACACCTAACAGTTGGCCAACAATTCACATCTACATAAAGGACGAACAACAGGAACAATTTACTTACAGCCAACAGTGATGCGTCTTCACTCTCTTGTGGTTTGAACATCAACAGGGACAGTATATTTACCAAGTACCACAGCTTGGACATTAATACTTGGCTGAACAAGTTTGAATTTTGTGATGCAAATGCCAATGACTGTTCTGACTCTTATCGAAGTACACTACAAAAGCTAAAAAATAGAATGCATAAGCATTGTACCTTAGTACTGACAACATATTTCTCAATTAAAGCATAGGTAAGCAAACAAGTCCCTTAGAATTTGTAAATATCCCACTAATTTTGAGCCAGGCTTGGACTTTTACCAAGATCTAATTGAGATCTTTAACAATTGTGGACTGAAGGTTATGAAAGTAATTGTAAAGAATGATGTAAAAACAATCAATGCATTGCATGATATGATAGTTTATTTGTACAGCTTAATACAGAAGGATGTATTGTTCACTGTTGATGACTAGAAATAAACATGAATGGTGAAGTAACTGACATTGTCCTGTGGGATTCACTAAAGGTTTACATAAATGGAAGAGATACAGGCTGGTATATTAGTAAAACAAGAGAATGGGACAAAGAATTGAATAAACTACAGGCCAAAATAGACACACTAAAGTTAAATCTAAAACCAAATTACATTGCCAATCAGTCTGAACTTAAAAATTTAAATACAAAATATGCTGAAATTATAAATCATAAAGTTTCAATAAACCTGAAAAAAATTAAACTTCAGGCATATTCAGTAAACCCTATATGCTTGTATAAACTTGCTCTTGGATCAAAGAAAATGAATAAACTAAATCATATCAAAGAAATCATGACACATATAAATAAAAAAGAAAGTAGAACAGATATTAAAGGTATTCTTGAGGGCTTTAAAATATTTTATGAAAATATAAATAATAATAAAAATAACCTAGATAATGATGATGTAGTTCAAACTTTTCTAAGGGGAAATGCAAATAATAAATGAACAAGTGAATAAATAAAAAAAAAAATCACAGACCATTCACTTTAACAGAAATGAAAAATCAAATAAAAAAGTTATAAAATACTAAGGTGCCAGGCAGGTTCCTATTAGAAGACCGAAGATGCATTCTTTCGAATGTGTCTTGGTCGAACATAAAAGGCTGAAATGGCAAAATATCGAAGCAGCATGTAAGTGAATTCTTTTCCTGGGAAATAATTTGCTTGCCCGCTTTGGTACTTTGCCATTTTTGGCACTGTAGTGTGGTCTCAGGGTTGGTATGTTTAAGTGGGAGGTGGGGTGGGGGCAAAGCTCCCCACTTAATGTAATGTTGTAAAGTGGTTTTTTTTTTTTTTTTTTTTTGGAACAGCGATTTTTTTCCCTTGGAAAAAATCGCTGTTCTGACAGTTCGATATTTTAAGCTTTCACTTACATAGGGTCGATTAATTACCATTCACTTTTTTAAGCATTTGGTGATGTAATATAGACCCAGTGCCAGGCTTAGATGGTCTTATACCAGAACTATATAAAATACTACCAGATGATGCAGTTAAAATACTAGATAAGGTCTGTAGAAAATAAAAACAACTGCTGAAGTCCCCCATCATGGAAATATTCCCTTATATCACCTATTTTAAAACAAGATAATGATCCTACAAACTGTTTACCATACAGACCCATTTCACTTTTAAATGTGGAATATAAGATGTTCATGTCTGTAATAGCTAACAGAATTAATCTACTTACACCTAAACGAATTAACAACGATCAAACTGGGTTTATTTTAAATAAACAAGTACAGGATAATATAATAATCCATGCATAAATAGACTATGTAAATAAAAATAAAAAAGTACTTTCTATCATTAGTCTCTACTTAGATAAGGCTTTTGACTCAGTTAATTGGTCATACCTGTTTAAGACACCTAAAGTATTTAATTTCTCACCTGCGCTAATTACATTAATGTCTTAGTTATAAAATAACTCTTGTGCTTATGTTAAAATAAGTTATTTTCTTTTAATTCCTTTAAATCACAGAAAGGCACAAAACAAGGCTGCCCATTATCACCTTTACTTTTTCCATTAGCTATAGAACCCTTTGCTAATATTACTAAATCCAATAAGAACATTAATGGTATCAAAATAAATGAAGATTTTGAACTAAAGATTCAACTTTTCACTAATGATATTTTACTAACAATAGGAAATATAGAAAATTCATTAGAACATATAATTAGTTCTATGAGTTAGTTTGAAGAAATCTCAAACTTAAGGTTTAATCATTATAAAACAAGTACATTATTAATTAAAAAAAAAATAAAAAAATCATGCAAAAATATTCTAACTTTAACTGGAATAGCAATCACATGAAATACCTTGGTATAACCATTATGTCTAATTGTAAAAAAAATGATACAAACAAGCCTTCAACAGTGTGTTCATAAAATTTTAAATTTAGTCACAAATTGGAACAAATTCTTCTTTACCATGAAAGAGTGGTTAATGCTTATTAAAATGGTAATTCTCCCTAAATATTGTTTGTCTTACAATCTTTAGTACTATCTCCACCAAAAATTGGTGAAGAAGATAAATAATATTCTACTTACAATTTTTGGCATCCTAATAAACCAAGAGTTTCCTTTGATAGTACAGAAAATGTTGGGATAATGGTGGAACAGGATTCCCTGATATTCACTTGTATACTATTTCAACAATTGTAAAGATTATAGCATTGTGGATAAATTCATCTTATGATTCAAAAGGGAAACAAATACATCAAGAAATATTACTAGTAAATAATAAGTACATCACAACCAGTCATAAACAAATTGTGCGTAATAGTTGTATCTGGTTATTAAAAGATTTTTGTGTAAACGATACCATACCCTCTTCTCAAATTCTCTATTTTAATAACATTGTTTCCTCTTTCCAAAAGTTCACGTATTCTAATCATTGTTTTAAAGACTTAATTTTTTATGTTTCCAATTGCATATACAAATGAGTGCTTAGAAACTTATAACTTCAGCAAAATGCTAGTATTGAAACAACAAATTAATTTAATTTATTGGCATCAATTCTTAAATGGTACTGATATATACATACATATATATATATATATATATATATATATATATATATATATATATATATACTGTTGAAACCTTAAGGTCTAAATATAATCAATATATATATATATATATATATATATATATATATATATATATATATATATATATATATATACACTGTTGAAACCTTAAGGTCTAAATATAATCAAGATTCTGAGAACTGGCTAATTTTACAAATATTTAGAGACTTTGTAAACACAGAAGCAAATAAGATATTTAACTTAGATAAGAAATTGTTCCCCAAATTATTGGAATTCTTAATAAATATCAATAATAATGCAATAAAAATAAATCATATTTGTCAAAAATGTATAAAATTCTTAAGTTAGATTTCACATATTTAGACAATTCCTATTTGAATTACTCCTCAAAAATTAATAATGTACAATAATTATGTAAAGTGCACTGTAATATGCAAACATGCACTGTAATCTGTAAACTAATTAACAAATTAATTAATCCTTGTGTAAATGCTTCAGCACATACAATTCAACATAATTATTTCTGTTGTAGTATAATTTCAAATACTTAATTATTGAAAGTTTAGGGTGGTGGTTGAAAATGACATCATGTACTTTGAAGGTGAATTTTATAAGCAAATAAGTAGAATAGCAATGGGTGTTGCTTGTGCCCCACTTTTTGCCAATATTGTCTTATTACATTGGGAGAAAAAAATTGTATTCAATTCCCAGTTTTACAAGTACATTGTTTATTATTTACACTTTTTGGATGATATTTTTATAATTTGGAAAACCACAAATAAGAAACTACAAGAATGTGTTGAGTTCATTAACTCTACTACAGAATTTTTGAAATTCTTATAAAGTCAAAAGTGACAAAATCCATTACTTGGATGTTACATTAATTAAGGATTTTTTGAATTGTAGTTTAAATCCAAGTTACATAGAAAAGAAAACTTCTCTAACACATATTTGTACTTTAGTAGTAACCATCTTGTACACTAGAAAAGGAGTATAGTAAAAGGACAAATGGTCCATGTGGCACTGATGACCTCAGAATATGAGGATATAATAGATGAGTTAAGCTAATATAATAGATGAGTTAAACCATACTGAACAGTTTTTTTAGCATGGAGTTACCCAAATTAATTAATTATGGTAGATACAGGGATGGGGTACCAACTATGTTCCCCTTTTGGGAAACAATGAGAGAACTGATAGGTTCTTGACCCATGAAGACAAAGTAAATAAAATTATAAATTAAGAGCAGAATTCTAACCCTTTTATGAGAGACGTAGGAACTGGAGAAGCTAATTTGACCAGGTCCCTGCTACTTAAGTACAATCAAGATAGAATTGATATACAAAATATAATAATCAAATACTGGGACCTTTTTTCAAAAATGCCAAACAACTTGGGTGTGTTTTCAAAACCATTCCAGTTTACATACGGAAGGGGGCATAATATTAAGAACATTTTGGAAAAAGAACCTAATAATGAAGTGAGAAGTGACAATAACAATAGGAATAAGGGCACCTATAGATGTGTAATGTGCCAGTAGTGTAAACACATGGCACAAATGACCAACCTGAAACTTCCTAGCCAGGTATGTTGAGTGTACTATGTTGGGAAGATAGAAAGAGAATTAAAATCAAGAGTATATGATCATTGTTATGAGATAAAGTAAGACATGAAATCAATGCTTTATGTAGACATCTTCAGAACTGTAGAAATAGTAATTTCCTTTTTTAGATTTTGGAACAGATAAATCCTGCCCCATTGGGAGGGCAATGGAAAATGCTGCTAGAATAGTGCAAATTGAAAATTCCTTTGGCAATTACATTTGAATGTGAGCTCCCTTCTGGACTTAAAAGTCAAATATCTTTGGGTCCAATGTTAAAATGTGAGCAGCTAAACTTTAACATTAAGTGATTGATAGTGCCAGTGTGATTTGTTTTATAAACATATGTATGTCAAGTTTTACAATTCAACAATTTTACCATTAAAAATTTTTTTCATTACTATTATTATTATTATTATTATTATTAATAAATTATTTTATGAAGTTATGTGAATTTTAGAATACAAATTGTTATGGAACATTTTCTGTGCATTGATTGAGGACAATTATTGTTATTTTAATTATATAAAGGGTGTGACAAAAGCACAGAAAATGAAGTAAAATGATTACTACCAACTGTAACAGATATAGTGCCTATGAAGTAGAGTTTTAAATAATGTATTGTTATTCTGGTGAACTCTCTATGAGAAGTAAGCGCTAAATAAATAACTTATTCTTGGAATTTTAAACACCTGAGTCATTGGTTCTTAGTTTGTGTTCATTACCGAGGTTTATTCTTTTTTGGTTTGTTGTTTTTTTATTCCTTGGATGCCCATAGTTTTGTTTTGTTTCAGCTGTTGTTAGCAAACAGAAATAGTTTGTAGGCATGTTATTTTTCAAATATGGAAAAAATGATCACATGACTTGATTTTGTACTAATGGTAGCAATGGGAAAACTATGACCTCTGGCAGCATGCTGCTAGTGATGCTATACCACTAATGCATGCTAAATTATCTTATAGAATGGTTGAGACTACATTATTCTACTGTGCATTCGCAAATTTAAGTGCAATGCCTAAACTGATGGCAGTGATTTATGAGGATTGTTAGACCTAGGCAGTATAGTAACACTTAGAATGATGCGTAAGTTGGAGAATAACCCATGTTTAAAATGACAAGACAAATTAGATGTTATCCCAACATAAATCCAAGTCTTTTTGAAAGAATGTGCTGTTTGCAGTATATGGTTGTATTGCATTAATTGGCATTGTTAGTCTGTACAGAATACCAATATGTTTATCATGTAGTCTTATTTCAGTGCATGACTGCGCATTCTCTAAGTAAATGTTAATCAGCCTGTCAGCACCTAAACACACATCCATTTCGTACAAAGCACCCTGCTATTACAAAATGTTAAATGGTGTGAGAAGTAATTAATTGTGAAGCCCTCAGAGTCATCCATCTTTCACCAAAAAATGATACATTTGCAATCACCAGACAAACGTTTGATGTGGGTAACATGCAGAAAAATTGTTGGATGCTGTATGACAAGAAATCCTGTTTACATTTCAGTGTGACTAGAACATGAAAGAAGCATGAACAGGTTCAGTGTAATGCATTGCTGCATATTATCTGGGAAGAAATCCTGAAAGTTCATGATTTTAGTTTCAATAGGAAGAAGCAGAGAATACTGCAATCATGAAAGAGAAGTTTTGACTAACCTCTTAGTGCAAGAAATCTGGACAAAGCCTGACAAAGTGGGGGTACAAAGGCCCAAAAATAGGGACATATTTTAAACAGTGCTCTTGTAAACTTAGAAAGTTGATAGAGCAAAAGGTTTTGTTTTAACATACATTTTTCTGAAAGATTTGAAGTCTGAAACTCAAATATATGTCATTACTTAGTAACGTCAATCCTCCGATCATTATAGTGATTTGCCAGAAAACCACATATTTTATAAGGAATAGACCAAAAATGTAAGCTAAAAATCTGGACATTCTGCATTAATCTGGATAGTTGAGAGGTATGTCCTTAATGCTCTTTCTAAGGCCAAGAACACTGCATCAGTGGGGCCAGACAATATCGTAGGATGCCTTCTAAATAGCATGAAGCATTAGCTATCATGTCCTCTGGAATTGATATTTAGCTGCAGCCTCCAAATAGGCTTAGAGCCTCATGAATATAGAACAGCAACAGTCATCCCTCAGCACAAAGGTGGGCCATCAACAGACCTTGGAAACTGCAGACCCATACGTCTCATTAGTCTCCTATGCAAAGCCATGGAAAAATTATCATGGAAATGATCAATAATGATATAGTAAATCTCTAGACACTGGACCCAACACAATTTGGTTTCATCAGGGGCAGGTCATACCTACTCAGCCTGGTGGACTTCTTTGGGAAGGTCACCAAAGCAATGGATGAGGGTAAAATGGTTCATACCGCCTACCATGACCTGGCTAAGGCATTTGACACAATACCCCACTCAGGCATTGTTGACAAATTTAAGAAGTTAGGTACAAACCCTTATGTCACCTAGTGGATAGCCAGCTCACTCAAGACAAGACCCAAGAAGTTAGAACTGAGAAGTCCACCTCTACAAAGAGACCAGTCACAAGCAGAGTCCCTCACTGATCGGTCCTGGGACCACTGCTTTTTGGCATTTACAACTCTGAAGTTAAGGCCAATGTCAATGGCATCTAGCTGACTAAATTTGCAGGTGACTGCATACTAGGAGCTGTCATTGAATCGCCCACTGACACAAATGTTCTCCAGGAAGGGCTGACACAGACAAACAACTGGTGCCAGAGCCATGAACTAAAACTAAATGCCAAGGAATGCATAATAGTATCCTTCAGGAAGTCATCCACCCCTGGTAACTATCATATTGACAGCACACCCCAAGAGCTGACCCACTGGTCAGGGACTTGGGGACACACATAGACAGTAATCTAGCATTTGACCATCACATGTCTAGAGTAGTAAGGAAATCATTCTATGTTGTGCAACTTATAAACAAAGGTATGGCATCTAGGTCCAAGGAAGTCATTGTTCCACTGTATTTGGCATTCATCAGACCTGTCAATGACTACAATGCCCCCTTTGGTATGTACCTAACCAGGCATATCTAACAAGTGGAATGTCCCCACAGGTTCCTCACTAAAACAATACTGGGCCTACGTAACATGTCCTATGCAGACAGCCTCAAGGCCTATCCTTGTACTCTGTCTGCGGGGTGGTTTACATTATTGGTTGGGGATGTGACCCAATAAGGTGGTATATTGGGCAAACCAAGAGAATTGCAAAAAAATGCTTAATGGAACATTTGGGTGACATCAAACATGGTAGGGTTGAAAATCCTGTGGCAGAACATTTTCAGGCGGTTCATGCTGGTCTTGATTCCAGTTTAATTTTTAGTATTTTGGCCAAACCATTCAATAAACAGGGTGATATTTTTCTTAGTGAATTATTAAAGTTAGAGACTAAATTTATTATTAACTATGGTACATTATTTCCCAGAGGTTAAAATCAGGAACTCAGTATTAACATTTGTTATTAAATAACAGCTTGTTTATCTTATGCTGTAAGAGTTTGAGTGTTTGTTATCTCAGTTCAACATGTGATTTTTCTCTTTTTCATATGTGTCTTCTCCTTTTAGAAAGGAGCTTATTTATGTACAACAAGGTCACAAAATTCTTTATTATACTATGTTATCATAGCATAAATAATTGAATATGGTGGTCTAATTTTTTGGCATATCATGCATTCATATATTTTTATGTATACATATTCTCACATATCTTGGGGTGTTTGTGCATTTTTTATGCACCATTATTTATTAATTCATATATGCAAGTGTTTTTGATACACTGAGACTTGAATGAATAAGATGGATAAGGGCTAATGAGTAATACTCACTGTTTAGCACTTTTGCAATTGAATGATTCTTTTATCAAGCCTAATTGGTGTGTTTTTAAATATGCTGCACTTTGTGGTGTAAAAATGATTCCATTGAAAAGCTGTTGAGCCGAGGTACCGGGAAGCACCAGTAAAGAGATTTTATTCTACTTTTGGTGTATTTTTTCATTTTTTTCAACCTATTTTTTTGTCTGGGATTGTTTATGTGACTGTTGGAATCACAAAATGAATAAGTTGCATAACAGGAGAAAGAAAATCATAGCAAAACTTAGGAGGTGCAGTACCCAGCAGGATAAAAACACTCTCATCAAACTAAACAAACAACTCAGAGGACAAATAAAGTCTACCAAAGCCAAATTTGATGTAAGTTTGGCCTCCCAGACCAAGAACATCCACAAAGCATTCTTTAGCTATGTGCACAACCTCAAAGGCAATACACAATTGTGTGCAGAGCTCATTGTAAATGGAGCCACCTATACTGAGCTAGAAGATAAAGCAAACCTCCTGGCTGATAAATTCAGCTCAAACTTTATGCCTCTCTCCCTCTCAGCCTTCCCTCAGGAAATATCATCAAATATAACTCCCCCTGCTATCAATGAGGAACAGATCCTTAATGCTCATTCTAAGACTAACAACACTGCATCAATGGGCCCAGAATTACTGTTTAACTGTAGCCTCCAAACAGACTTCATGCCTCATGAATGGAGAAAGGCAACAGTCATCCCTCTTCACAAAGATGGGCCATCTACTGGAAACTACAGAGCAATAAGTCTCACCAGTCTTATATGTAAGGTCATGGAAAGAATTATTTTGGAGATGATCAACTGAGATATACTAAACCTCCAGACACTGGACCCAACCCAGTTTGGTTTCATCAAGGGCAGATCATGCCTTCTCAACCTGGTTGACTTCTTTGAGAAGATAACCAAAGCAATGCATGAGGGCAAAATTGTTCACACTGCCTACCTTGACCTGGCCAAGGCATTTGACACAATACCCCACTCGGGCATTGTTGACAAACTCGAGAGGTTAGGTACAAAACCGTATGTCACCCAGTGGATAGCTGACTGGCTCACAGACAGGACCCAGGAAGTTAGAGTCGGGGAGTCCACCTGAACAAAGAAGCCAGTCACAAGTTGAGTCCCTCAGGGATCAGTCCTTGGACCGCTCCTTTTTGGAATTTACTTCTCAGAAGTCAAGGTCAATGTCAGTGGTCTCTGGCTGACTAAATTTGCAGATGATTGCAAATTAGAAGCTGTCATTGAATCTCACACTGATACAAATGTTCTCCAGGAGGGGCTGACACAGACAAACAACTGGTGTCAGAGCCATGGACTAAAGCTAAATGCCAAGAAAAGCATAATAGTATCCTTTGAGAAGTCATCCATCCCCGGTAACTATCATATTGACAACACACCCCTTAGAGTTGACCCAGTAGTCAGGGACTTAAGGACACACATAGATAGCAATCTAGCCTTTGACCATCATGTGTCCACAGTGGTGAGGAAATCATGCTATACTGCACAACGTATAAACAAAGGTATGGCATCTAAGTCCAAGGAAGTCATTGTTCCACTGTATTTGGCATTCATCAGACCTATCATTGAGTACAATGCTCCCTATGGTATGTACCTAACCGGGCATATCCAACAATTGGAATGTCCACAGAGGATCCTTACTAAAAGAATACAGGACATAAGTAAAATGTCCTATTTAGACCACCTCAAGGCCCTATCCCTGTATTCTGTCTCCTACAGGCTTTTGAGAGGAGATCTATGTCTGGCATATAGGGCATTGTCAGACCCACTCTGATGGACCTCCTGCATATCCACAAAACAAACAACACGAGACCTACCCATTCTAAAGACTTAAACCTTGCCTGTGATATAAATAGGACCTGCTGGAGAGATAGGTATGTATCCCAGAGACTACCCTGTCTATGGAACAGGCTCCCCATCCATGTGAAGCAGAGTTCCTCCCTAACCCAATTCAATTGCAACTTGGACACTTGGATGGGAAACCAGAAATTAATTCCTGATTTGGCACCTATGTCTCTAATGGACACAGGTAACCTGTAAATGGTTAATCTTCCAGGCCCATGCTTACATTTATCAAGGGTATCAGAACTTGTCAAAGATTTGGGATGCATGGCTAGGCTTAAAAAGGCCCTTGTGGTTGTTAGCCTAGTAAACACCTATGAACCTATGAATGTGCTTTCATTATAATTAATAATTTATTAGTATAGGGTGAAAACATTGAAGAGCATGGTAAAGTTTAAACAATTGTTGAACAGACTGAGATAAAACAATTTCAAGTTGAACAGAAATAAGTATAAAATCAGAGTAAAAGACCTGAAGTATATGGATTGTATTCTAACATTAGATGACCAGATAAATAAAAAAATTACAGATATAATTTTAATGTCTGGGTCAGACGACAAACAAGTTCATAACAGATTTCTTGGAATGATGCAGTGTCTTTTAAAGTTCTTTCCATATATGTTAGAAATAACTGTGCAATTGAGGAATATTTCAGTACAGGATATAGCCAAGAGAAAGGCTATAGTTTTGAAATTGTTATACTGTTACACAAACGCCCACAGTAAATTGCTTTAACATAAACAAGTCAAGTTACTAGTATATGCCATGTGGGTTAACAGTCTTTATAGATACACAGAAGTGATATGCATACCTTTCAAATGTCCCTGATTTAGACTCCAAAACTTAGCTCTGTCCCTCTTAATCCCTCCTAAAACTGGTGACTCTCGTAGGAAATGTGGTGAATTATACTATTAATGGCATTAAGAGGTATGGATTTTTTTATTTCATAAAATGTACAATATTTAACATTATTTTATTCTGACAATGTGTCAAGTTAATATTAGTAATATTTTAAAAATGTCCCTGATTTTTTCTGGGTTTGTCCAGGATTCTGTTGAACTATGCCCCTGATTATTTGAGAGCTTATATGTGTGTATGTATATATATATATATATATATATATATATATATATATATATATATATATATATGTATGCACACACACACACACACACACACACACGCACACACACATACACACACACACACACACACACACACAAACACACATGCACATATCTTTATAATAGTAAGTATTGGTAAAGACAGATTAGATCATACGCTACTGCAGATTTATTTTATATGGCACCACCAAGACTGAAAAAATGTATTTAGAGAAATATGACTTGACTGTGAGATATAAATCAGGAAAAAAGCTGCATATACCAGATATACTAAGTTATTCTTGTGGAAGGAAGATCAGTTTTGGGATGAAATGGAAGTTAGCTGCGTGACAGCCTAATTATTCAGGACAGATAAAGAGCTCAGAAGGATTCAGAAATGTATAAAAATTGATCCAGAGATGCAGATGCTAAAAAAAAGTAACATTGACTGGATGGCCAGGGTAGAAGTCTGCAATAAAGAAAGAAATACCTACATGCAAGATTTAATGTTAGTGCCTAATCAGATAAGGAAAGGTGCTGACAAGAATTCACAAATAATACTTCGGTATTATGAAGTGCAAGAAAAGAGCTCAACATATTTTGTGTTGGACAGGAATGTCCATGCAAATAATGCAAGCTGTTCAAATATGTGTAGTGTACAATGTCTATCATGTTAATAATCAGGAGAAGATAACGCCTCAAAGCGAGAGGGGAGACTATGAAGTAAGGTGGAAACAGATTTGTTTCTGTGCAAGAAACAGTTATTTAATATATCTTGATTATGACTCAAACCTTCTGAGGTCATGACATTATCTGGCACTGCAGGTGAAGGTGTCATAAATATCTTGAAAACTATACTCCCAAGATACAGAATTACAGATATAGTAGTCTTATTTAATGGTTCATAGCATGCAAGCATGAAATTTAAAATGCACTCCGAGCTGGTGTATGTCAGAAGATTGACAGGCAACAACAGTATTGAACTGTAAAATTTAGAAAATCAAAACATCAAAACAGCATTTTTACTCATTATCAGTTATCTACTGGGTAATTATAGTGTACAGTTCCAGAAGATGTGGCTATGCCCATATCTTCTCACTCCATAACTTCAAGATAGTAGTGATTTTCTTAGTTTAAAGGTGGTACTGAGGGAATAGTTCTTTTAGGTGTTTTTTCCTCTTTCCCTATTGATTATCAGGCCATCTGCCCATACATCTCAACACCATTAAATTTTGGATGCCCTGTCTGCACCCAAGTGGGAGCCATCCAGAGAGGACAATCATCCATGCTAGTCTTTGCCCTCCAGCCAATGCCCAGTCTTACTTCTGCCAGTGCAGGGCATTCTTGTCCCAGTAGTCTGAAGGTCTAGCTTCAGAACAGGGCCATCAGTATTTCAGGATGGACCTTAATTATCATTAGGTTAGGAAAGTACTCAGTCCAACTCCCTCCTGTAGTCCTACATCATTAGAGGGTATTGTCTATGGGAATGTTTCTAATTATACCTTAACAGCCCTCGGTGTGGGATGAAGGCTGATGTGACCATCATTGCCCTCCTAGGAGGCATGCGTCCACTCACATCTTTAAGGGCTACCAACAATGGTTTGGGAGCATCAAGCCCATATCCCTCTTGTAATGTCCCTTGTCTGTTGTGTAACCCTCCACTTTGCATAGGAGCACTTTTATCTACCAGAAAACTACCAATCCTCCCCTTGAATGGGTAAGTCATATGCTGCTTATTTCCTATCCTCTCTGCCTGACTCTTTTTGGTGCTCAAGCTGCCACTCAATCTCAGTTCATCGGGTGGCAATGAGGGCTTTATACTTCTATGTCACAAAGTTGGGTTTATTGAAAGAGTCATTTTAAGATGAACATAGAATCTACAGCACTTTGATAAGTTGTAAAGTTTCTCTTTTGTATGGGATGCTTAGAGTAAGATGGCTACACTTTATTAGATGTTTGATTTGTTGAATAATTATGGCATATGCATTGCTAAATGTTTTCTGAGTTATTTAATAAATATAATCCCATGTATATTTAAAAATGTTATCCGTTTTAAATTGCTGCTTCATACTGATTTGTTCTAAGTGAAAAATAACCACATTTGATCTTTATAGCAAGTTATTTTATACCTTAAAAGACTGTCAAATTCTAGTAAGATGTCCATGTAATGGAAAAGAGAGTGATATGGATTTATTAAATAAACTAATATTCAGATACAAAAATAAAATGTATGTTTTATACTTGCAAAGGTAATACTTTCTACCACTGACTGACTGTTTCTGTAAGGAACTTTAACTAAAGGATAAGGTTACCTGTGGTTACCTGTGCAAGGGGGTGCAAACAAAATGCAAAGACAAGAATAACAAGAGGAGGTTCTGATTTAAGTAGAAAGGCTGATATTCAAACTTGTGTTATAGAATGTTCAAGAACGTTAGGAGTCAGATAAGTGAAACGGTGTTTGTTGAGAAAGGTCCCATTTAGTGCAACAAATGTTTTCAGTATGTAAAATGAGTACTAGTAGAACCGTAGGGTGTCTGAGGCAGTTTTCCCTTGTATAAGTCATTGTTGGTATTGTACTGAGTTCGCCTGCTTGGTATACAATCTGCACAGGTGACAGTGTATTGGTTCAGTTAAGAAGACCCAGATTTGCTTTACTTAGAAAGAATATTTATTTATTTATTTTACATTTGGTTACCGGCAAAGTCCAACTGGACATGGGTCCTTATTCAGCAGAGGCCCGTGGAGAAAAGCTCCACAAATAACATTTACACACAAATAGTCTTCAATTTGAGTTCACACAGCATAGTACATAAATGACAAGTAGCATTTTTAACATATGACATAATATTATATAATAGTTACTAACAATAAAAATAAAAGTTTCAACAGAAAGTAGTTGTTACCTTATAGCAGCGTCATTAAGTACAGCAAGGGTGAGGTATGGTTAGGTATGATTATAAGAGATGTGGGGAGAGAAGAAGTGTGGGATGAAGGTGTGATTGTTAAGTTCAGAAATAAGGAGAGAAAGTGAGAGAATAGTAGCAAATGCTTTCATAATCTGTCTTTTGAAATGAAATATGTTTACACAGAACAGTAAGATAACTGTTTTTTCCTGCTTTAACATGTCTAAAAGTTATACTTTAAACCTCCTATAGAGGAGGCCTATGGGATATATGCAAATGGCTCCCAAGGACATATCAGTGTTTCAGCTAAATGACTTCTGAATGCCTATGATTCTGACTTTTACTTTTTTAAATCTTTACTTTTACATTCATGCCAATAAAGCTAAACCCCAATAAAAGTAGACGTGCCATATTTTGTTATTTTTCTGAGCTCATTAGTACAGTATAAGTGTATTGTTTGGCCGTACTTTAAACACAGAGCTTAATGGGGTCTTTCTTATTTTCGTCACAGTTGTCTCTGCATTACATTTTATCTCCATTGCTGTAACTGATCTATCGTGCAGTATGCAAATATTGTGAGCAGTGAGGATTTTTCTGAATCCCAACCCTTACTTTCATAAGTTGGGATTCCAAGGTGTTTTAACACTGACTGCTAAACATAATTTTTGGTCAACACCTTGATTCCATTAAGTTTTAATGCAGCTAAGTTGTAACAAATTTAAAAGGATTCAAAGTACTAAACACTTAATAAAGTAAAAAGACTACCTTTGTAAATAGTAATATAGGAAAAATGCAAGATTTAATGAATGAATGTCCTAGCCTAACATTTTTAAATTCAGTGAAAGCTCATGGTTTTCCAGTATTGATTTAGTACAAATTCCAGAATTTATGGTATCCCCCCCAAAAAATGGAAAAACAATATCCTTGCAAGGTTAATTGGTTTCTGAATAAAGTAGCAAAAGTCATAACTTCTGAGAAATTTAAGTCAAGTTATGGAACATTTTAAAAATGGGTTACTGAGTAAGAAAGAAATTAAGAAAACAGATTTTTATTTACTAACAGTTTATGCAAATATAGACAAGTAAATATGTTACATTAAAACTTGTACGTAAATGATGCAATGAAATGTATAAAATGTGTTTTAAGAAACTTAAAGTGATGTAAACAAAATGATAATAGGTTTTCATGTTTATACCTTTAATAAAGTAAGCCTACTATTTTTGATGCATTGCATGAGATTTTTAACAACCATCTTTAAAGTACCTCCAACTCAGACAGACAGGACATCAATATAATATCTCATCCAAAGAATGGCACCTCAGGTGTGCCATACACATCAAATTCTACACTGCAGTGTCAGCACTGGAACATGAACCTACACACCTGCTGGGAGGACATAATCCACAATTTGACCTTCCAGGCTTTAAAAGTGAGTGTGCAATATGCAGAACCATGTTGCTGCCTATTCCCATTCCTCTCACTTCACCATTCTAGAGTGCCTTACTTCTAAAATTACCCCCTTCCCCCAAAATGTTCACACTGTGTCTCATTTTACTGTCTTTTTTCCTTCCCTTTTGGCCTACATTTATACTCTGTTTACCTCTCCCTTGTAATATTAATAGTAAAGGGAAGAAGTAAAAATGCAGACAGAATTTATACTTTACAAAGTTAGTGTTATTATATCCCCTATATTAACCAAGATAACCAGCTAAGGTGTACAGCTACCTGCGGGGAAGTTTCTTTTGTCCGGATTTATTTATCCTATTTTGCACCTTTTTCCTCCGCTCCCATGGTTACCCATATTCCTGTAAATCTTATCTTAGCAGTCTCCATGGCCTCTTTCTCAGGTCCTTTCCTTTTTATTTTTAATCACCACAAGCCCTTAGCTAATGGCTCCCTTATTTGCACCCATTTAGCACATTTTTTCTGTGGTGGAGGAGTCAGGCATTCTTGGGCTATTTGTTCTTGCCTGGGTAGCCAATCAGCCCACTTATTCCTCTGCAATGAGATTCAGGTGGTAATCATCAGCCACCTTGCAGGTCCTGTAAAGTGGTCTTCTGACCTCCTTGGAGCTCCCTTCTCCCTCATGGTAGCTTTCTGAGCTCCACTGCATGCTTCTGTCTGCAACAGGAAGTCTGCTTCCCCAAACTGACTTCCCCAGATCATTCACCTGCACAATGGCAGTGGGTGCTCAAGTGAGCAACACCCTGTGCTTTCTCCTAGGTTTCACCCAAATGGAAAGCCCTACCTTCCTCCCTCCCCTCAGGATGAGAGAGTCGACAGTGGTCACTCATGCCCATCCTCCCTTACCTAGCTCTTCCAGTGTCTATGCTACTAATTAAATCCATGTCATTTGGGTCATAGCCAGTGTTTTATCCCTCTGTGCTACAGTGTTCTTTTCCATGTGTAAGTTCCTTCTCACTTATCCCTGTTTAGCCTCATTCCACACCCTTTTCCTTCTTTTACCTTCTTTTTTTGACTTATCAACCTCCCATATCATTCTCTCTCTCTTCAACCATTAGTACTCAGAGTGTATGTCTTTATGTATTTTTCTTCATCATAATAACTCTGATCAGGGGTCTTCCTTGCTGCTCTTTGCTTCTAGTAACAAGGATTTATATCCCCCTGCAATTTGCCAGCTGCATTCTGCTCCACTTGTTGATGTCTACTATTCTTTACTGCATGTCTGCTTCTTCTGAAACAGCTGATGTTTCTTTGAATATGTCTTCCATTTCTTTACTTTGATATTTTCTTCTGTGCCTTCCCTATAACTGCTTTCATTTGTCCCTGTTGCTTCTGTCTCCGTATCTTCCTCCATATATGCAGAACACCTTCTGTTTTTTTCTGGTTTCTCTACTAACGTTCTTGGCCATCTAGTGTTCATCCAGCTAATGGGGTTTACTAAGAGTAAGATTAGGGTTGCCACTTTTTTGATGATGGGTGGGACATTTTTGTGAAAGCATGTAGGCCAAACCACGCACACAACCAGTGTAAAGGATTGGACTTCACTTTGTTGCCAAAAGCAAAGATCACTTGCATAGCATTTAAGTTGTTTCTGTTGTTTAATGTCATGTTAAGTTATTTCAGATACAAAATCATTGTTTTATGCAGCTATGATAAAAAATGTAGGACATATTTTTTGTCCTAAAACCTTAGGACATTTGCCACGTGCCATTTTTTTTCCTGCAGGACACAGCTGGCCAAATAGGGACTGCCCTGCACAACAAGGGACAGGTGGTAACCCTATGTATGATTTGCATTTGCTTCTTCTCTTCTCTGATCCCTAGGATGCTCTCACTTTTTCTCCAGACACCCATTATTTTCACTATTGGCAATTTACTGAGAGATATCAAATGATTTGCAACCTATCTTCATTGAATGTCTCTATCAATACTTCCAGCCCAGCTCCCTTCTTATTACAGTTTCTATGTTACTCCCACCTGCTTCTTTCTATACCATGCTTTCTTAGGTGAATCAAAAGCAAGGTTCTTCTCCATCACACTACTGCCAGATATATTCTAGACTTGCAGCTTTTTGTTTCTTTCCACAAATTCACTTGAATATGTTTAAATATGGCTATATTTATAGTTATATGTATTAGCAGTTTGAGAAATTTTATATTAGGAGACTTTTCATTTTTTATATTTGGTATGGGCTGCCTTGGTTTAAAATTAACTAAATGAATTAATTAGGATCTTGTATGCTAGAACAGTTTGTTGGCAACAGTCTCATAATGGCTTATTTCCTTTTATATGAGTTACACAGTCTGGGATAGTTACTCCTTTTGTATTTCTATTAAGAAATGACTTCAACATAGTTATGGTAAATGAGTCACTAAAGGAACAGCATATAGAGATAGATGTATATGAATTAGAATAACAAGTGAATCTAGACTGGGCCACATGAATGGTTATTTTTTGTAACATCTAGGTTCAAACGTTTAACTATATAATTATTGTTACATCTTAAGAGTGCCCCTTTTCTTAGGAGAGGTACTGTCTGGGTACTTTGGCTGACATTTGAGTAGTGCATGATGTATATTAAAAGATAAATGCTTGCCTAACTTATGGAATGGGGATTCACTGGGTGCCATTCATATTACGTATTTTGTTTCATATTTCAAGAATAAGGAAGATTGTATGATGTTAAGACACTTGGGATTTGAATCAGTTACTCTTCCAGCAAGTAGAATTAAATTCAGCTTCATAGTTATAAATTATGCATCCAGATAATTATGTTTATGGTAGAACTGACAAGCTCTTGAAGGAAGAAAAAGTGTGGCATAGTCTGATGATGAAATGTATGTCTGTCTGGAGATTATGGATATAATGAGCTGATTTAATTTAATTTGATTATGTTTGAATGAATATATTGGAGTTATGAGAATGCTTCTTAGATGTGATGAGATCAGGGGCCAATAAGTATCATGAAGGGTGATCTGTTAATCAATTTTCTTAAGATTTTTGGTTGTTGCATGTACTCTGAGAAATGTCAGTCTCTGCATTTAGAAGTAAGACACTTTACAATGTAGAAACTATACAGAAAGGAGATTTTTGGAACTGATGATTTCAGATTTTTGAAGGGAGTGAAAAAAAAGACCAAGATGTAAATTTTCAAGCTGAGGATTTTGATTGACTGTACACCATACCTCTCAACCTCTTAGAGCAAAAAATCTGGACAAAGCCCAAAATGATGGGGGACAAATAGGGACAGATTTTAAATATTGCTCTTACAAACTTAGAAATAGCATAATAGTTTTGCAATAGCATGAATTTTCTGAAGGATGTGGAGTCACACACCAAAAATATGAGGCAAAAATCTGGACATTTTGCGAAAATCTGTACAGTTGAGAGGTATGCTGTACACTAAAAGAGGGTCTATGGGACGGTTGGAAGGAAGCATCTAATTAATTGTTAAAATGTAGAAGTTATTTACTGATAATGTCTTAGGGTAATTGAATCTAGTTTGTGATGAAATGGGTTTTTGCTTTGTTTTAATATATGTAATTGGACTAGACTGCTAAGTATTTATAGAAAAGCTATGCAATGGGGTTATATGTTGGTTAACATAACTGTTTTACATAGTTTATATGTGCTAATTTTCAAGTAAAAGTATTAACTGTATGATATCTTGCAACTGGGAAAGGGTGGGTTGAAATTTAGGGGTGTTGTATGAATTGGGAAGGAAGATGAATACTTGAAATACACACACACACACACACACACACACACACACACACACACACACGCACACACACACACACGCACACACACACACACACACATACACACACACACACACACACACACACACACACACACACACACACACACACACACACACACACACACACACACACGCAGGTATGTTTTTATTTTCTGTTAAAAAGAATGGCTCTAGGTCATTCAGAGTTGCATTCTATTTTATTATGATTGTATTAATAATGATGGGCAATTAAATGTCAGATGATAAGTTTTGTTTATGGTAGTTCTGACTTCTGTAGGTAGCAGCATATATATGATGATGTAATTTTATAGAGGAGGGTCTAGATTATAAAAGTGGAGAGAAATGAGCTTAACGCAGACGTACAGATGAATTCTATACTTGCAAGGATTACTTTTCTAGATCAGTATGTGGTGCGTGTTTCTTGTGTATTCAAATGAGACACTGAGGCTCGGTATGGGTTCAGTTTGTTTATTGTACATAAACATATCAGCAGCTGTAACTGAAACATATACTTCAAACTTCTTAAGTTTACTGACTCACTCATTACTTCTAACACACTCACATGTGCATCTCCATTCAGGCTAGCACTCACTCTGAATGACTCTACAAAATGGCACTGATCTTGCATTTGCTCAGTAGCTTATATGCATTTGCTATCTAGCTATAGTGGCTGACTAGGTTCCAGATACACATTGATCTACATCCTCCCTCTTTAACTTGTTCAACATGCAATAGGAGAACAAGACATTTTACAAGCTAGATATCACATCAACATTTTAACAACAAATTTGAACTCAAGTCCAAGTCGCTGTGTATTTTGGATTGGGTCTGGAAATTCTATCCTATCTGGTCACATAAAAACTTTGACTGGATTTAACAACAGGGACAGTCTCTGGGGATTCCTTCACAATTGGAACTTTGAGGATTGCATCAGGATTATTTGAAGAAACTACACTGTCCTATGGAATTCTAACAGGTGTAGAGTAACTCTGAGAAACAGAGTCTTTGGCACAGGCAATCTGCTGCATCACTGATTCGGAGACTGGTAATATATGTCTTCAATTCCTTTTGAAATCCATTTTTTCAGACTGTATTATGCGAGATCTCAGTTCTTCACAAATATTCCTGATGATTCCTACTCGATCATATCCATTAGATGTTTGCAATCTCACAACTTCTCCTTGACTTAATGGTCTAAGGGGTTTACTGGTCTTATCGTAATACAACTTTTGTGACTGATGTTTTCTTGAAAGTTGAGCCTTGACCACTCTATTGTTCTTTACATTTGGTACTAACAATTGCTTACTGATTGGTAAATTTGAACGAGTCTGTCTGGACCTTAATCTCTGAGCAGGTTAACCAAGTACGTTGTCTCGAGGAATGTTTCTGAGATTGAGTAAGTTAAACATCGATACCATCTCTCTTGGATTTCTCCAACAAACGTTTTGCATTCTGAACTGCATGCTCAGCTAATCCATTGGACTGTGGATACTCAGGACTACTAGTAATATGAACAAAGTCCTAAGACTCAACAAATTTCTTAAACTGCTGACTTGTAAACATTGCACCGTTGTCAGAAATGACTTTGTGCGGACTACCATGAACAGAAAAATACTCTTCAATTTTGTAATGACTGCGCTGGATGTTAAGTTAGGAAGAAGGTCAATTTCAAAACAATTTGAATAAGAGTGTACTAACACTAAGTAATGCTGACCATTCCATACAAAAATATCAGTAGTAACTGTCGACCATGGCAATTCAGAAATCTGGTTTAGCTGAAGTGGTTCTTTTTGTTGGTGTGGTTTGGTGCTGTTGCAAATTGAACATGCTACAATTTCCTTCTCTATATCGTTGGACATGGAAGGACAAAATACTATGCCTCTTGCTCTTATTTTTGTTGAATCAGTACCTGGGTGTCCATGATGCAAAATTTTGATGTATTCCTATTGTAATACTTTAGGAAATAGCACTTTAGGACTTTTCATGATGATTCCATCTACCATCATGAGCTCGTCTCGGTAAGGAAAATACTGCTGAATGTCTAGTGATAAACTAGTTTGTTGTGCTGGCCATCCTTGACAGATAACGTTTTTCAGCTCCTGGAGAACTAGGTCTGAAGCTGTGTGATTTCTAAGCTCCTCAAGGTGTGCTGATGAAAAATTTCTCATTTCCATGACTTCAAAGTCTGCTTTCTCATTTTAATGTTGTTCTGTTATTTGTCTGGATACTCGTGACAAAGCATCAGTAAGGTACAAGTATTTGCCCTGTTTGTAAACAATATTGAAATTGTACTTTTGCAATTTTAACATCATGTGTTGCAAGCATGCTGGAGTGGTATGCATTGGCTTATTCAAAATTGTCACTAGTGGTTGGTGGTCAGTCTCTATTTGGATAGGTCTGCCATAAATATAATTATTGAACTTCAAACATGCAATCACTACTGCCAAAAGTTCTTTCTCTATTTGTGGTCTGTTTGAGTTAAAGTTCTTGATGCATAGACTACTGATATGCCTTCCTGAAGACATGTTGTACCACGGCCGTACTTTGAAGCATCACAAGAAAGTGTTATAGGTTTCTGGACATCATATCTCAGTGTGGGTGAACTGACAATTTTCTGCTTTAGAATATCAAATGCTCTTTGGTCTTGGTTGGAACAACACCAGTTTACATTTTTGCACATCAACTCACATAGCAGGGCAGAAAGCTCACTCAAGTCTGGGATGAACTTTCCTAAATAGTTGACCATACCTAGAAAATGTTGTAAAGATGTGACATTCTCTGGAACTGGCATTTCAAGGATTGCTGCTTGTTAGATGGATCTGTTTCTAAGCCAGAACTGGTAAACAAATGACCTTCATAAGAAACTTCTTTCAGCTTGAATTTACATTTCTGAGCATTCAGTTTAAGATTTGCTTCATGTGCACAGTCTAGAACTTCCCTGAGATTTCTATCATGTTTGTCTTCACCATTGCCTCTAATAATAATATCCACTATAATAGCACATGGATAATCAGAAAAGATTTGTTCTGTTGCACATTGAAAGATTTCACTGGCAGAATGGATTCCAAATCACATTCTCAAAAATCTGTATCTACCAGATGGTGTACTGAAAGTGGTTAACAATGAAGATTTGTGACCTAGCAAAATTTGCCAAAAGGAGCTTTTTGCATCTAAGACTGAGAAAACAGAGGAATTTGGCATGACAGTGCCTACCTCTTCTACTGTACACATCGGATGATGAAGATGCTTAAGTGCTTTGTTTAAATCTCTTGGATCAATACATATTAGAATATCATCTGAGCTTTTCTTATGAGCTACAACCATGGAGGATACCCATTCAGTTGATTCTTCTACTGGAGCAAGGACACATAAATGCACCATTTTGTCTAGTTCTGGTTTTGCTTTACACTGCATTGTTACTGGAATCTTTCTTGCTGGTCTGACAGCTAGACTTACTGCATGGTTTAACTTCATGGAATATGTGACTGGAAGTTTGCCAAGTTCGTCTTTGAAAACATCAGCATATTCACTAAAAATATTCTGCGTAAAACTATTGTTGTTGTTTATACTTATATAGTGAACCTCTTTATTAAATGAAATCAGTCCCATTCTCAGACTGTCTTTGAGGTCTAACAGTGACTGCACATGTCTTTTGACGATATAAAACTGCAAGTCATAGCTGTTTCCAGCAGAATGGCATGAAAGAACTAATGCGCCATCAGTCTGAATTTCTTCACCACCATAAGCAACTAGTTTTGCATACTTTGCAGAATCAAGTTTCTCACCAGCTTTTACTTTAGCAAATATTTGTGCTGAGATAACATTGCATTTAGATTCAGTGTCTACTTTAAGCTCTACAGGTTTTCCATTAATTTGTACAGTACAAAATATTTCACTCTTTGCTGACAGTTGATAGTCTACTGCATTAACTGTTTCACTGATCACAGAAACACCATCAAAATAGAAAATTTGTTCATAGCTCTCAGAGTTTGCTACAGTCTCTATCTGATTTACTTGGTTCTTTGGATACTCTCTTTTAATATAAGTTTGTGACACTTTAGACTTGATTTGAAATGATTCCACTTTTTACATTTATGACATTGTTGCCCAAAAGCTAAACACTTTTCCCATTTAGGTTCATGACTACCTCCACAATTGTGACAGTTAACAGTGAGGTTTGCTGCCACAGCCTTTGGTTCATATTTCTTTTTCATCTTAACTTTCTGCTGCACACTATCAACATTCACACTAGCAGATACTGCAAAACATGCTTTTCTCATAAGTATATTTGTGTGCTTTTCTGTTATCGCATATATTTGACAAATCTCTATGGCTCTGCTCAATGTTAATTCACTATCTCAAAGCAAAATCTATCGAACTGCATCATTATTAATACCACATATAAGACATCCTTTATCAACTATTCTTTTAGATCACCAAATCTGTATGTTTTTCTTTTATTTCTTAAGTCAGTAATATATGCTGCTATAGTTTCACCAGGCTTTTGATTTCTTATGTAAAATGTGTGCCTTTCCATTATAATATTCATTTAAGGGTTACACATTTTTCTAAATTTACATTTTAAGCATTCCCGGTCTTCCCACATTTCAGCCTGTATCACAATATGGTGGTTCTCCCCCTCCCCTGCATACAAGACAGGTACATACACAAATAAATGTTCCCTCTCAATGACTTCTGAGCCTGCTAAATTGAGAAGCATAAATGCTCTTGTACATGCATCTTTATCAGGAAATGCAGCTTGTATGAAAATATCATATTCTTGCTCAAACAATTGCCAATTTGCAGCAGTTCAGGTCTGTGAAATTCCTCTACCATAATAACAAAATTTGTTTAAATATAAGCATAGACCAGGTACTTGTAATTATGTCCAGCTGCACAACAATCTCTCTGAAGTGGCTTTATGTTAACACTACAAATACTGCAAATACTGCAAACACTCCAGACACTTTGGACACTTTGAAAAATCTTAGTTATTGCGAAAAAATTGTACATCGTGAAAAAATTTGAACATTATAGCCTTTTTGTACATTTAAACACTTCAGAGATTATTTCAAACACTTTTGTCAATATGTCACTATTTCAGACATTTTGTTTATCTCAGTAATTATTTTGAACATTTTGAATGCTTTGCCACACATTCAGTGACTGAAAACTCATTTAAACAAGTTAAGTACCTTGGAATAACTGCTGACCTGTTTGCGAGTTCACTCCAGTATATTTCTCCACTTTTAACTTCATGTCTCATGGTTTGCAAACTGCTTCAACTTCAGATCCCATTCTGACACCATGTCACATATCTCTTGTGTATTCAAATGAGACACTGAGGCTTGGTATTATGAGTTCAACTTGTTTATTGTACATAAACACATCAGGAGTTGTATGAGTTCAACTTGTTTATTGTACATAAACACATCAGGAGTTGTAACTGAAACATATACTTCGAACTTCGTATGTTTACTGACTCACTCATTACTTCTAACAGACACACATGTGCATCTCCATTCAAACTAGCACTCACTCTGAATGACTCTAGAAAATGGCACGGATCTTGCACATGCTCAGTAGCTTATATGCACGTGTTGTCTAGCTACAGTGGCTGGCTAGGTTCAAGATACACACTGATCTACAGTATGTATCCATTTCATTGTTACTGTATTTTATTGGATTATACCACAAATTTGACTAGATTTCACAGTGTGAATGCTTGGACGTTTAATTGTGTGTGTGTCTGTGTGCATGTGTGTGCATATGTGTGAATGTGTGCTTTGTCTGAATGATTTAAAAGGATGATTTAAAAAAATGGCACTTCAGAAAATCTGACCCGGGAATCTGAAACCAGATCAGATAATATGTAATCAGTTAACTACAGGGTTTAATAGCAGTCAAAACCCACAGAGACTGAATACAGATAGTCAGCAATAAATCAATAATCTGTCTTGTAAATACATAGAATGAAGATCCATGCTGGTAAATGAAAAAGTCCAAACACAAATTTCAAAACAAAAGTTGCAATAGAATGTAAAACAAAGATAATAATATCAAAAATGAAAATGCCAAAGATAATAATAAAACAGACTATGGAAGACTGAGGCAGTCAGTAACTACCATTTCCTAATCATCAGCTGATATGATTCAATATTCACTTTTTGGATTACTATTTGCTCATCTGTTTATTTATTTATGTATTTATTTGGTAGGATAAACAAAACACATATCAGTTTTTATTTATTTATTTTGATTTTGTTTTGACACACTTTGGCCTCTACCTGCTGATCATCAGTACCCTCATGCCCAGTCTCATCACAAGAGCAGAGTTGACTGGGAGGGGCCATCATTAAATCAACCATCATGGATGCATCCTGTTTTTCTTCATTAGTCCTTTCTTCCTGCACATAATAAGTTACACCAGGAAGGTAGAACATGTAATAAGTTGTCCATGCTGGGTGGTCCCTTACTTCTGCAAGAGACATACACCATCAGACAGCTGCAACCACCAATCTCGAAGAATGGTTTTCTCAATTTCCACCAGAAAAATCTCACCATCCTTGGACATGCACAACCTTTCTTCCCCAGATAGAGAGAGGTGAGTGAGAAATGACCCTTCAGTTCTCTCCCTACCTATCTGGCTTCTCCATTTTCAGGGCCACTAACCAAATCTTATTCACCTGAGTACCAGTTAGGGCATTATCAGTCTCCTACATGGACCCAGGCTTAACAAAGCCCGTATCAGTGGTGCATGCCATGAGTAATTATATCAAAGGATCAAGGGAGTCAGACTGAGAAAGGCATTACCTGTATAATCTGCATAGCACATGGAGTGCTACCATTACACTCTGAGGTATTACCTAGAACCTGTTTGTAGTTCATGGAGTGTCATGAATATTCTCTGAAACTGTAAAAAAGATAAATGTGTTAAGTTCTTCCCTAAGGTAAGACCTGATCTTAAAGACACTTAAAGGTGCTTGACAAACGTTTGTTAAGGACAACTAAGTGCTGTTAAGATTGAATCTCCTGCTAGGGGCTGATACTAGAGAGTGCTGGCTGGTAAATAGCAAGAGTAGAAGTTAAAATGTCTTTTAAAAGTTGTTAGAGCTTTACTTTGTCACACTTAGAAACAAACATATAACAGAACAAAGTATCTAACAGCTTTTAAAAATATTATTTCCGCAGATGGGGTGCTTAGTTTCTGCCTTCTGCCTCTTTGACAGCACTGACATTTTTTCATGGCTTTGAAAGCCTGTAAAGCACTTTGCAGTCCTACACTTTTTTACGTAACTGATAGCATATGAAGTGCCATGCACTAGAAAGAATTATAATTATCTGATCATAACCCTATGTTATGTTTTCTTCACATGGATGTCAAGATTCACCAATTGAGCTTTGCTTTCAAGGGGAATTTCTTGTCATACATATCTTGAACACATAATAACTTGCTTATAATCAGAGCAGTCATAATCCTCTACATGGTTGGTAGGATGCCTGCATTTAAGGAAGAATTTGTGGGATGTCAACTGACCCAGAATTACATTTAGGATTTTAGTGGAAAGGGAGAGGGAATATGCATAAAACTAAAAGGCTACAAATCTGAAAGCTTTATGACATCATTTTAATGTATTTGGCCAAAAAAGTATATTTTTATTATGCAATATAAAATAATTTATGTTCAAAAATGTAAATGCTGGCTGGAACATGCAAAAAGCATTGCTATCATAAAAGCTATATTACTCACTTGAAGTAGTTTGGCAGTCACACTGAAACATAAATCATTATGGCCACTGACAAATTAAAATTTAATTTATTCTTCTCCCTCTTCAGCTGGTTACTTAAACAAGTAGAACATTTTTTAAAGGAATCACAATAACCAAATCAACGTAATTATTATTAGTTATTCTCTCTTTTTTCGCTACTGAAACAAAAAAAAACAATGGCCCTGTTGCTTTCTGTAGCATGAACACTTTTAAAGTTATTTGATAATCAACTGTAATTCAGAAAAAGTAAATACGAAGCTATCAAATTTTTCAGATTATGGTAAATTAGGAATTATAATTTACTTAAAAATGTATCGGGAGTTTGACAGATCAAGGTAATCTCAAGAATAGAAACGTTCAAGATACATTTAAAAGTAAATTCCAATCACTATCCTACCAAAGTACCATGAACTTTATCTTACTGATGTGCTGTGTCGATACCTCTTAACTGTACAGATTTTTGCAGAATATCCATTTTTTGCCTCATATTTTTGGATCATTTTTCCTAAAATTGTGGTTTTCTGGCAAATTAGTGGCAAATCATTAAAGATTAAAATTAGAAAGCAATGACAGACATTTAAGTTTCAGACTTCATACCCTTCAGAACATTAATGCTAAAGCAAAACCTGTTATTCTATCAACTTTCTAAGTTTGTAAGAGCAATATTAAAAAATTGTCCTTATTTTTGGGCCTTTGTCTCACTTTTATTTATGGCTTTCTCCAGATTTCTTGCTCTAAGAGGTTGAGAGGTATGACTGTGTCGTGTATCAGGCAGCCACATGTGCATACATTACAAGTAATCCAAAGAAGATAGATTGGATGGCAGAAAAAATGAATTCAGTTATACAGTAATATTACTAGAAAAAGATAATACATTTCTTTTTTAAGAAATTTCATAATAGCAATAAATCAAATTCTAGTGTAGATAGCGCAGGTCTACCCTGAGCTAGCTTAGTCTGGGCATGTGGGTTTTACCCTTGTTTCAGTTCTTCAAGATCCCAAG